>NW_010225022.1:47895-73796 GCF_000690775.1 Eurypyga helias
CTGTAGTACAGTAAATAATATGCAGAGGAAATGTTCTGCTTCCAGTGAGGTCAAAAGAGAAAATACTAGCTTACTGTTATTTATAAAGTAAATTTTAAAAGACCACAATAGATATAACCAGATAATCAAAATCTAGAACAGTGCTTGAGCTAAGGTAGTCCTTAGCTCAACCTTATTGCATTTATGTATCTAATATCCTGGGCCATAAATAGTTTTTCCACTTTTGGTCTTTCTGATATTCAAAACAAATGTTTTCCTTTAGTGCTCTAGAAGAACCATAGCACAGTGCCTAGTAAGAAGTAGAATCATAAAGGATGCTGAGATTGTAAATTAGATATTTGATGCCTGTATTGTCTTCCTCAGTCCAAGGACAAACAAGTGATAAAAATACCAGGTTTAGCCATTATTGCTAACTCTCCATTTGTCTCAACTTGTCTTCAGTACATAACAAAATTAAGTTTAACTTGGACCAGTTTTTCTCTTCCTTCATTACTTTGAAATTTTTGCGTCCTTTTCAGGCCTGATGGTGAGCTCATATATCCATAGATACATTCATATTTTTCCAGTCAATCAAATAAAATATATCACCTCCTCCTACAAAACCTGCTTTTTTATGTCATTGAAACACTAGCGCTAGAACTACAGTAATAATGCATATCTTAAGAAATTTGTTCTGTGGTGCAGTTCAGCAAGGGAAAATATTTGTAGCTGTTTCATTAAAAACCTGGGATTTATGCTCAGCTCTGCCTAAAATATCCTTATATAACCTCATGAGTAAAATGCATGATACATACTTACTCCTAAACAATAGCACTAAGAGGCCTTGACTGATGCTAAGGAGTTTGAATGTTCAGAAATATTACCATATGGAAGTGGGAGAGCTGGGACTGCACAGCTCAGTGAATATTCCTCTGAGCTATAAATAGCCTTTGTAAAAGGTATCAAATGCAGTTTTAAAGTGCCCAAATACACACAATTCATAACGCTGCTGTCTTGCATTACTGAGTGGCTTTGAGATTTTTAGAGCCTCATCTAACTTTTGTTAACAGTTACTGCAGTCTCAGTTGGTTATTTTCAAATACAATATTAAGGCAAATTCAGAGATACATATACATAGAAAAAGGATGTAAGTTAGCTAGCCTATTGTTCTGGCAAGCAAAGAGAGCTTGATTTACTGGGTGACAATCAAAAGTATCAATGCCCACATTAAGATGCAAGACAGAACATTTTAATACACCAGCAATTAGCCACTAGGCCACCCTGATCATGGAGTAAATTGCTCTCTCTTTGCAACCCGCAGTGCAAAACTAGATAGCTTTCTCCAAAAGGTGCTCTGGAGCAGATAATTTTCATATGCATAACTGAAGTTTTGTTCTGAGGAAGTATCGCTGCATAAAATGTGTTGTCTCCTTGATGCAACAGGTCAGATTATTTAACTCTGACGGTGTCTTTTGGCCTGAATATATACAATTTCTGTGCAGCAACTTAACATTCATCAATCCAGTAACAGAGTTTACATATGTGAGAGATACTGAAAAATACACAGGATTTGTCTTGTATGATCATTATTTTGATGGAACAGTCAAGAGCTTACGTAACTTCAGTCAAAGACGAATGCCTACATTGTTATGTATAGAAAGGCAGGAATCTGGTATTTTCTTTGTTAGACTAAATGTAAGATACTTAGCTCATTCATGCAAGTCTAAATGTTTGGCGTTTTTTTTCTTATAGAACAAGCATAACTGATATTCCCATAATTTACCTAAAATTATATTGCCTGGTAATAAAATAATTTAGAATTTTATAATGTTTTATATATAATAATTTTCATATTTGCAGATTTTGCAGACTATTTCATTGCTAATAAAAGTTCACAGAAATGATTTCATTTTAATATGTCACCTTATCTTAGAATAAGTGGGGAAGGAAACCTTCTGCCTTTACACCCTTGCAACTGTAATTCATTATTGGTATGAGCTTGTACTATGATTCAGTTGTATTTTCCCTAAAGGAATTTATCCCACATGACCAGTGGGAAGGAACTGAAGTTGTATTCCAGATATTATCTGTCATGTCTTAACTTTTGCTTGTTTGCTTTTCAAACTTTATAGTATTAATTTAGCTGAAGGGATTCACTTTGGGGTTGGGGAGTTTTGTTGTTTACTAGGAATTAGCCTTGAGGCTACCATTATAACCTTGCATCTCCATGTTTTTCTGCCAGAAACATTCACTGTGGTGAGTCCTCATCTCAAATAATTATTTACTGACTATGGGCAAATGGTAAGGAACTTGAAATTAGAGGGCTCTGTAGCATTCAAACCACAAAAGACACAGTGATCCAATTTTGTGTTGCCATGAATTAACATCGTTCTAGTCATCCCAGAATATAGAATTTTCCTTGCCATTTTGTAATCCCTTACTTTTTCATCTTTCCAATTACGTTGATAATTATTTTCTGTTTTTCATTATTCTGATACAATCTGTAAAACTCTCACCTTGGGAACTTCACACTATTTCAGATCTTTAGAAGACGATTATATCTTGCTTCTAACTTTGGTTCCAAAGCAAAAAAGCATTTCAGTATGTTGTACACCTTCAGCATATGGGTAGTCACACTGAAGTCAACAGGTGACTCATACTTAAAGAGAAGCATATGGTTAAGTGGTGGGGGTTTTTTCCAGATTTGGATCTAAAATCATGTTGGAAAACCTTGAATATACTAAAAAAATGCTGTTATTCCACTGTGTGGAAGAGCAGGACACCTGACATATTTCCACATCTTCTGTCTATGTGCCGTGAAGCTATATTTTGTGGGATTTCGTTCTACATATGTCTCTGAGGATAGAGGAAGAGCTGATGTAGCGTGATCCTTTACAACCACAAGCAAGTAATGTAGTCTTCACTGTGTAACTGGAAGGCTGGATGAGCAGTTCTACTAATGCTTTGCAGAGACAATCTGTTTGAGTTCTGTGAAGACTGACAGAGTAATATCAGGTTTTGGTACAGTAACCAAGTTTTTTTGCATAGGTACTAAACAAGATTGTGTCCTACCAGCTATTCCAGGTTTATTTCTTTGTACAGCTGTGCAAGGAGTTTCTATTCACATCACAAAATAGCGCGAGGTTTTCAATGTTCATTTCACTCATTAACTTTGAAGGAGCTCGATTTGAATGTACTGTTGTTTGCTTCTTCTCTTTCATAGGCATTCTTTTTCTGCAGTTGTAGCAGATGAATGAGATCGTGTTAGGGTAATCTACTTAGCATAATCCATTCATGAAATCAGATTTTTTTTTTGTATTTTATATTGCCCGTTTGCATGATAGAAAGCAGGGAGACTTCTGGGGGCAGGGTCAAAACCCAGCTGTGCTCTCTCCATCTTGGATTTTAGCTAATCAGTGAATTTTTACTTTCTTTGGCATTTGTGTGGAGACAGGTCCATGTCAACAAGAATAATAGAAATAGAATAGAATAGGTTTTGGTGAGTTTGCTGTTACTCAGTGCTGTTTTCTGCTCTGTATCTCTGTATGCAGTCTTTCTCCTGTTCATAAGGAGATGCAGGCAGCTGCAGAAAAGGATTCTCAGTTCTGGATCTGAGCACACCGAAGTGCCTACCATGCAACCTTCATGCCCGAGCTGAAGCACCTGGGAAGGGTCAGTGGTCAGGCACAGCTTAGTGCTCCTTCTAGAACAACTCCCACTTTGGAAGAGGATTGAAATGCTGTTTAGAAGCCCATCAGTTGCTGTGCTCCAGCAGATGGTCTCTGGGCAATTTACTGCCACCAAACATCTGAGCCTGATATCTACCAGGGCTCTTCAGATCGTTAACAGAAGTGACAGAATGACATTTTGGCTGCCACTTTGTGCCACCTAAGTTATTAACCTAAAAGAAAGTCAGCAGTGGTTTTAAGTTAATACGTGAGCACTGAATTGCAGCAAGTATATCATCCGTTCTGCCACCTCTGCTGCAGTGGCAATAACCTGCGCCAGAGATAAACAGCTCAGATTGGTGACCTCTGGAGTCTTCCTGAATTCCCAGGGACCACACAGAGACTGTAAATCTGTCATTGACTGCACTGGGAATTTAAATGTCTAACTTAGATACTTTGATACTTAGGTACTTTGAATCTCTTTGAAATAACAATAACAACAACCAAAAAACCTCAGAAAATTTCCCCCACACCTCTCCCAGGTTTTCAAAGCAGATGCTTGGAATCAGCCCCTTGTGTCATGTGCATATTGGTATTATCTTTTTGCAGCTCATTGGTTTTGCATGTATTTTGACCATCACCTTACAGCTTCGCAGTAATCTCTTTTGTAGAAACTTGAATTTTTAAATTAAATATGTGAACTTTTTCTCCCATAGCCACTATTTTATTTACAGTCAAAGAACAGTAAGAGATAATTCCTTTGTAGAATCCATGCCAATTAGATCATGCCAGCAGGCCTAGTCTCTCAGGTCTTTTTTTCATTCTGTTTAATTTATTATTTCAACCCATTTGCCAGGTTTAGATGTGAGGTTTATTGGCCTGAAATTGCCAAGATCAAGCCCTGGAGTTTTTAAAATTACAAGCATAACCGTGGTTGTGCTTGAATAGGACTTCATTTTTGTAACTACTTTTTAAGTATATCTGTTTCCAAACCAGACGCTTTTCTCCCCAGAGTACAATATTTAAGGGATGTGGAGGAAATATGTACTGAAGTCCCAGCTGATCGCTAAGCGAACCTGGCGCTTAAATCTCTCAGATTCTTTTGCAGTCTCACCTATACGGTGAAATTCCAGCAGGACAGAGACTTCATAATAGGCTACAAATTATTGTGCTGAGGTTGACATTACATAAATGAAAACTGGGATCTGCCCTTTTAAGAGGTGTTTGCTGAAGAATGATTGATGGTAGAGGATGAATCCTGAGCTGAGTACCCAGGGTCTCTGCAGGAATACGCTGGTTTTGTCTCCATACCCTTCAGCAGGTCACATCCTGCCGTTAGGTTTTCATGGGTGCTGAAAGTGCGGCTGTACTTGAGAGTTCATCTAAGCAGGGATGTGTCACTCCTGATGAATCATGTGTAGGTCTTGGTTATTGCATCGACGTTTACTCCATTCTGATGTTCTGCTGAGCGCAACAGAATCAATACCTACACTTCAGAGTCCAATGGACATTTTATATCAAATGAAAATTACTGTTAGAAATGAATGTAAATCACATCATTTCAGGTGCCAAAATATCATAAACATAAAAATAAAAATCCTTTATGGTGGATCATACTGTTCCATTAGAACCACAAGGGATCCATGGGTGGCTTTGTAAATGCTGTCACTGTTGTAAAGTGGATGTGGAAAATATTTCATGTATGTTGACTGACAAAATCTGATTGCAAAGCTTTTACTGCAAGACTCAGCCTATCCAAGTTCGTAGACCAGCAGTTCAGAGGTGAGGCTCCTTATGGGTCATAATTAAAGAACTCTTACCATATTGATGAACGAATTTAAAACAAATTAATGATGAAATGTTGTAATTCAGACAGTAGATGTTTCATTCACCTTTCACATCTCCTGTATATGGCTTTTTGAACACAGCTGATTTTATATACACCCTCCCCCTAACCTCAGGCAATGCGTGAGGGAGCTGGTAGGCTTCCGTGGGAAGGCTCTGATGGCCATGGCATCTGCCCATGCAATATAATATTTGAAATAATGAAACCTAGCAGATTAAGTTCAGGCCTAAGGACTTTCATCAATTGTTTCCAGTGCAGGTGTGTAGACATGCCTGAAGAATTTAGCCCAAACTGACACATTACTTTTGTAGCTTTAGAGCCTTGTCTCTAATGTTAGCTCCCTAATATTTTAACTTAGCTCATTCTGTGATGTCTTAGTCATTAATATAGATTACTAATAGGGTGTCACTGTTAAATTGGTGTTCATTGAGGTAGACAAACAACTTTGGCACAAAAGAATAAAAGGGACTCTTTTTTCTGAGGACTGATTGTTTTGTGTGTGCAGACCATGAATATTGCCAATTACTCTCTGTGGTGCTCCTACATATAATACACTAAAAACCTTGAAAATATTTTCTTCATATCCCTTAAATATGTAATAAAACTTTGATCGCTATCACTGTTAGCAATAAGGCAGAATACCAGTGAGCGTTAGGACTACTTACTTCAATCTATTCTGATTAAAGAATATGAAAGAAGTAATTTATTATGGAGGGCTATCTTTTACTAGCCAATTTAGTGCTCATCCCTTTTTCTAAGATTGCTGGTGGACCAATATACTTAGTAAGGTAATTGCTATTTACTTGGATAAATATCAGTCATATATTTCTCTTGACCTTTTAGTCTATTTAAAGCAAAAAGGAAATGGATATTTATTGTTTGCCAGCCCTTTTTTCTCTCTCATTTCACTGCACATGTTCTGGAATCCAGTTTTCTAGGCAAGCTGACTGCATTCATTCCATTCGCCTTTCTGCCATCTGTGAAGTAATTAACTTTTGACTTATGGAAAAAAAAAAAATCAAGAAGAATTACAATAATTTTATTTGTTTCCCAGTACTCCTGAAAGATAAGCAGTAATATTGTTTCTATTCAAGCCAGGGCCACACATGAACATCCAAAATCTGGAAGTTACTCACAGCTTCCTTTACCATAGCCATTCTAATTTTATTGTAGCTAAAATTTTACTTTCATTACTACAAAGACTGCTACAGTGTGCTGTATTTCGGTATCTGGGTTGAGTGTGGCCCTAAAAATTAATATGAGGACTGGATTAAATAGTTTGATAAAGAGTGACATCCTCCTCTACCAAACCACCTAGAACCAGCACCCCTAGCACCAAGATTTGCAGAACTGTTCAGAGATTTGCAATGTTTTATATGTTTTGAGGTAGTAGACAAAGATATGATTTTTGTTTGTAATTTACAAACAGAAGATCTACATTACTATCAGTCTTGAAAGAAGATGCCACTGACCATCCTTAGGTATTCTTAGTTTGCAGTCGAAAAGAAAAACTCCTGGCAGACCTGATACAGCTCTGATCGCATGAGAAGTTCACAGGCTACGTTCTGCCGTGCGAAACAGCAGAGAGCTGGCAAAATATCTATTTGCATGCTTTGCCTATACCAATTTACAGTATGATGAACTAGCCTGAAGCATTCAAGTCCACGCTATAGGGAAACCATGTGTAGCTACTCATCCAGGTAGGTGCACTGATTACTGTTCTTCCCTGCTGTTGTAATCCAGCTGTGTTGACACGGGGTGAATTAACAGATACGGCAGAAGTGCATGTTGCCTTTACCGGTTTTCCCACACCTAGCCCTAGGTGTTTCCCCCTCCAAAGCAGGTGTGGCTGAACCACACATGAAGTTTGCAACCCAGAAAATGGAAAAAATCACAGCCTCTGTCAGTCTGTTTTCTGCAGCAGTTTAGGGACTGCATCAGGTGTGGTTCAGCCATCCTTTGGCATGGATATACTACAGCTTTGGGTCTCCCGCTGCAATCCTCACCGTGAGTCAACAATATCAGGATTGCAGTCTTTCCTTTAGAGCTGATAATGTTGCAGAAAACTTTTCCTAGGATGGTCATTTCATGGCTTTTTCCCTGCAGTACTTTCTGTGGAAGAGTCTCTTGTCCCAGGAACAAGCCTTTCAAATATCACTGTCTCATCTGACTGCTGTTGATGTTTCACCTATCCCTAGTGAGTGAGCTGAACAGACTGTGTAGATGATAACTAAGGAAGCACGGTTTCAGGCCAGGAGTGACAGCAGTCTTACCCGAAATAGGGTTACAGCATAACAAACTATCTATAAACCAGCTCTCCCAGAGAACTGAAGGCTGTCCTACCAGCCAAAAAAAACCACTTGAAAGAGCTAAACAAAGATAGGGAAGGACTAAGACAGAGAACAGATGTACTAATCCACGCTCAGGCTCCATCAGATGAGATTTGAAAGTGCCTTGTCTGTCACAGGCCTGGAAAAAGAGTGGCAGAGCCAGTCTCTCTTTCCACATACTGCAGAAAGAAAAGGATTCATCCCAATTAACCATCAAAGCACAGAAGCATCCCAGCTGCTAGCCTATGCAGCCCTCACAAGTCATGTAGGTAAAGATAGGTAAATTGTCCAATGAAATAGGTCACATATACTTATTTTCTAACATGTTCTCCATCCCAGATGTTGTGAAAATTGTCCAGTTGTATTCATCATTTTTTTCTGAGGGGACAGGAAGGATTTTAATAGCATATAAACAGTACACAGTTTTTAGTTTGACTTCAGAGTCTAAATGGCTGGTGAACTATGTATTGCCCACAACATTCCAAAGTTTTATTTCTCTTCTGATTTGGGATGCAGATTTGGGTCTTGTTAATAAAATTTAGAAATGTAGCCTTGTTTATGTGTACATTAAAGTTCCATCTTGTAGTTTCCACTGTGCATTCAAAATTACAAATGTATGTACATGGATAGTGTTCTTGAGGAATACAGATGGGTGCCCTGGAACCACTGGAATGAAAAATCTGGCATAGTATTAACCAGCATAAGCTTTAGTCTCAGTTTTCCCACCTGTGTCATAAGTTATTTATTCATATTCCTGCACAGCCCAAACCAAATTAAGTTCTTTGCAGGCATTTAGTGAACATTGGCATAGCGCTTTCAGAAGGCAAAGAGCTCATTTCTGTAACATCTGGTGTAAGATGGTCCAATCCCCCCAATTTGTGCAAATCCTTCTGTGATTTAAGTCCTTCGTAGTATTTTCATGCCTGAAACCATTTAGTACAATCAGAGAACTTTAGTAATGCACAGTCCAGTTCTCTCTTTACATAAATATGTAAAATGAGTATTGCTTATATTAGCTCTGAAGGATATAACCTTCTGACCTTTCACCCTGCGGAATAGGGCGAAGATGGGAGCTTTCTGCTGTTGTGTGTTATAACCCATTATATGCTACACTCATTGTCGCTTTATTGATTTATCAGCTATATTTTGGACACCCAGGAATGGGATTGTCTTTTTGGGTAGAGACTACTAGGGGTTGCTGCAGAGATGTTTCACACAACGAAGTACCCTAGGTACAGGCATACTTCAGGGAGGACAAAGTGGGCCAAAGTTTGTGCTTTTTTTGGTTGTTTTATCTGATAGATCAGATGTTAAACTTAATCATGTCAAATTAGTGTTTTACTAAGTTATCAACTAGATTCTCAGACAGTTTCCCTGGCTCTGATTTAATTTGCTTCTATCTATGGTTTCCAAGATTGTCTTTTTAGGAGCAGCTTTGCTATCTTTAGAAACAGTTGCTGTTTTTATGAATAACTTGCATAAACAGTAGGTTTAATTGCACTGGATTATGCACAGTGTTTTCTGGATATATGATAGACCTAGCTGAGTATGCAAAGTGCCCAGAAAAAGAAAGGAAATGTATTCTAGCTGTTAAATGTTAGGGGTTGATTTCATCTTCAATATTTATTCAGTTCTTATTGGCCAGCATAGCATGGTTCAAATATGTGCACATTCCATTCAGTGCAAAATACTATATATTCTACCTGCTGAAATAATTGATACTAATTTTGAAGATCTGAATGCCAGACATTAACATCAGTTTCATCTATTCTACCTTTTACCCAATAAACCTTTTGAGCCTTTGTTGTTAAAAATGAAAATATTGTGATATATGTAGCTATCTGTACAGACTTGGGTCCACTTCATTATTGCGATCATAAGCCCAAGGCTGCTTAGTTCTTAACCATAAAACATGGTTAAGATGGCACATGGTACAATGGATATTAAAATAACATCCCCCCAGATATCTGTCTTTTGCATTATTATGATAGATAAGGTATGATATATGAACTACTCCAATACTGCTATAAATTAAAACTTTTATAAATGTCTGTATTCATTTATGTATTTAATTTTATTTGCTTTACATTCAGCTAAAGTTTTCTTCTCCATTGCAGACAAGAGGGGGCTTGTGCTAAACTTTGGGTGGCCAGAAAAGCAAATGCACAAGAACCAGCTCAAACTTCCAGACCATATCAGACGAAATTATTTATGGTCAACAGCCACAAAACATGTGACACTTAACAGAATCAAGGGGAGTTACAGGGTCAAGTCACAGAGAGGAAGTGGTTTTAGCTCAGAAGAATCTTACGGCTTACCCTGGGATGGCACAATACTCGTTTGGGTGATCATGTAATCCTGTACCATGCTTTTGCCATGAGAGACATGCTACACCTGTTTGCATGTTACGCAGCAGTCACAGTTTGGCTCTTTCCACTGGGACATTTCTTACTAGCTGGAGTTTTGTATTTACCTCATAGATACAGCCAACCTATCTTGAACCACATGGCTTACCTGTTTCAGGAAGGAAAAAATGGAATACCTTCTGCATTTCTACTCATTTTGCTGTCTAAGATTGTGGTAAAGTTGCTGAGTTTCCTCTTTACCTCTTGAAACCTGTTTTCTCAGTAGAAATAATTCCCTGTGAAAGTAAAATTCTATTCAGAGTCCAGATGTGTTGACTTTCAGAGTTACAGTGTAAGACTTCTTCCTCTACTCAGGGAGCAGGAAGGGCTCAGAGACCAGAGCTCACTCTTGTGTCACCAGAGACTCGGGGGATAACTGTCAGTGACTATTCAGTACGCTGTTCATTCTGCTGAGAGAGTGATGCCTGCCTCTTTGGAAGCTGCAGAATAAATATCCTCTTCAGTACATTCTTTCACATTATTCCTTTCAATCCTTGAATGAAATACCATCTGGTCCTGATGACTTACTGTAATTGCATCTCTAATTGCTCTGTAACTTCCTCCTTAGAGAGTTCAATCTCTGTGAAAGACATATTCTGATTTACCATGAAAATTGCTTTCAGTATAGCAATTCAGTTATCAGGACTCACTTCTTTCTACATCTCACTGTAGTAGTAGTCCAGTCCAGTGTAGACGGACAATGGCTACCTTAAGGTAGAATTTTTTTCCCCTACAGGAATCCTGCTTTAGTTAAATAGAGATGTTTTTCTTGGAAAATATGTTACAGATCAGACAAGTAAAGGAAGGAAATGGATTGGGAATTCTTTACCATTGAAAAATCTGATATTCATTATCGTTTCTGTAGCTTACATCTCACTGGACCCATGATTGACATTATCATTGTCAATCACATTGACATTATACCTTTCCTGTGGAATGTTTTCTTGCATTTAATGTCTCTGTCCCTGTTCCTTAATTCTTTATTCTGATGTTGCTCCAAGTCACAGTTACTTCCCCTACATTTTAAGAAATCTTTTTGAAATACTGAAAATAATGAAAAAATATGTACACACATTTTCCCATCTCTGTGCATGCACCTTTCTGGCCCTGTAGTTATGGTATAATGTATCATGGCTCAGATACAAATTGTTGAAACGTTCCAGTTAATGGCAGATATCACTGAAAGCCTGAAGGTTCTTTGTACCAGCTAAACATCTATTCTTTGATGGACTTCAAGCCCACACTTCAATTAATGGAACAGATAAAAGAAACCTTTTTGATACCCAAACCAGTAATGGAGATCCTACCAAAAGAGCATCCTGCAAACAGGGCAAGACACAAGACATCTTCTCATCTCCTCCTAAGAAAACCGAGCATGTTTAGCCAAGTTAATAAAAGCCCTACCCCTTGCTTCCCACATTTTGCAGTTGCCATTTCTTCTTCTCCAACACCTGAAATAATTTGCAAATAGGTTTTGTAAACCAATGCCTCTTGAAGAAATGACGTCCTACTTCCATCTGAGAGCTTCAGAAGAACATTCTGCTGCCAGTTGTATTGGTTCCTACTGCACAACCAGGAGAAAATGGGGGACTATAACCATTATAGCTCAGTCAGTTTCCCCATATGAGTCTTTAGCTCAGGCTGGTGACATTGGCCTTGCTCATGCTCATTAGAATGTCGAGATTTTTTTGCAACTCTTGAGTTCAGCTCCATTCTTAATTCCATAGGAGCAGCCCTGGAATCCTGAATAGTTTCAGCAACATTTCAGGTTACTATCATCACCACAACTCCTTGCATCACAACGTGACTATAATCATTACCCCACGTGGCTTCCCTTGCAAGATGCCACCTGAGGCTACGTTAGAGCTGGCTGTCAGTCCAAAGCAGCATATGGGCATTCATAGTATCACTTCTCTAGCGCTGTCTTCGCACAGGGGTGGTGAACATACAGTCTCAGTGTTGTATTTCTCTCCCTGCAAATGTATGGTCTTAACAGATGCCTCAGCGCGTGCAAACAGAAGGCACAGTCGTCCACTCTTCCTGCAAATGCATTGAAACTCAGACAATCCGGTTTGCCTGCAACAATTTTGTTCTCCTAAAAAAGATTCACGTTCTGACAGACCGCACTCTGCTTGTTACATTGGCCGTATTCGCTGTGTAAGGGAGCAATTTCTGACCTTATGCATTCAGTATCAAATAACTTGCACAGCACAGCAGTGAACAGGTGTAAATAACCACCCACCAGACTATTTTAAACAGTCAACAATCCCCAGGCTGCCAGGTAATGTGAAAGGCCAAACCAGCCAGTACAAGAACGAGAATCAGTTGAAAACATACTATCTTGTGCCATAAGAGACCACACTCCAGGCCCTCTCTGAGGTGCCCTTTGGCATCTGTATTGGGTTTGCATTGCTAGTTTTTGGTAGCACGGGGGCTACAGGGATGGGTTTTGTGAGAAGATGCTGGAAGCGTCCCCTGTGCCCAATGCCAGCCGGCTCCAAGACAGACCCACCACTCGCTAAGGCCGAGCCCATCAGCAATGGTGGAAGCACCTCTGGGGTAACGTGTTTGAGAAGGGGGAAAAATTGCTGCACGATGGCAAACAGGTTTTGAGCAACCTGGTCTAGTGGAAGGTGTCCCTGCCCGTGGCTGAGGGCTTGGAACTAGATGGTCTTTAAGGTCCCTTCCAACCCAAACCAGTCTGTGATTCTATGATTCTTTGAACTGCAGCTGGAGAGAGCAGTGAGAATATGTGAAACAGCCCTGAAGACATGCAGGTCAGTGGAGAAGGAGGGGGAGGAGGTGCTCCAGGTGCCAGAGCAGAGATTCCATGGCAGCCCGTAGTGCAGCCCATGGTGAGAGGGCAGGCTGTGCCCCTGCAGCCATGGAGGGTCACGGGGATCAGACCCACCTGCAGCCCAGGGGAGGTCCAACACCGGAGCAGGGGGATGCCCAAAGGAGACTGTGACCCTGTGGGAAGCCCACGCTGGAGCAAGCTCATGGTAGGACCTGTGGCCCCACGGGGGCCCACACTCGCGCAGACTGCCGGGCAGGACTTGTGACCCCAGGGGGACCCAGGCTGGAGCAGGCTGCTCAGGAAGGACTGCACCCTGTGGGAGGGACCCACACTGGAGCAGTTAATAACTGCACCCCCTGGGAAGGACTCACATTGCAGAAGTTCATGGAGGACTGTCTGTGGGAGGGACCCCAAGTTGGAGCAGGGGCAGAGTGTGAGGAGTCCTACCCCTGAGGAGGAAGGAGTGACAATGTGTGATGGGCTGACCATAACCCCCATTCCTTGTCCCCCTGTGCTGTTTGCAGAGAGGAGATAGAGAAAACAGGAGTAAAGCTGAGCCCAGGAACAAGGGAGAGGTTGGGGGAAAGTGTTTTTAAGATTTGGTTTTATTTCTCATTACCCTGCTCTTATTTGATTGGTAATAAATCAAACTGATTTCCCTGAGTCGTCTGGTTTTCCTGTGACGGTAATTGCTGAGTGATCTCTCCCTGTCCTTATCTCAACCCACGGGCTTTTAGTTATCTCTCCCCTGCCCAGCTGAGGAGGGCAGTGACAGAGAGGCTTCGGTGGGCACCTGGCCTCCAGCCAGGCTCAACCCTCCACAGTCTGTTTTGGCACCCAATTCTGGGGCATGAAGAATGTGAGATAAGGACAGTATTTGGGAGAGGTAATGGGCAAAACATGGATGGAACAATGTTAGAGAGCAGAATGATTGAGGGGAATTTTGGTGGTTGCAGTTGTAGTGAAGGGACGAGGAGCGGATTGTGTGTAAATTGTCCGTTTTCATTTGGTGTTGTGATGATGTTATTTTGATTTTGGTGCAGGGAGATCTTTTTTGTTGATGTGAGTGAAGTCTGTGAAGATTGTGTGATGAATATGAATTTTAATGATAATTTTTAAATATGCGATTCACAGGTGCGAGGGGTGGAACACCCTTATAAAAAATGTTCGTTGCTAGAATCCAAACCTATTCACTGTTAAGAAAACACAGTCATTCAAAATGTTTTGTCTGTGTGGACCCTATCATCTATTTTTCTTTCTATCTACACCATCACCTTGCTGTGATTCTGGGGTGACTGAAAGTGATAGATGGAACACGAGTTTCGAATACCTCTGAGATTAGACATTTGAAGTCCTTAGACATATGAACCAGCCAAAGAGTACAACGGATATGAGAGTAATCCTATCTACAAAGAATACATAGACACAAATATTTCAGAAAACTGTGGTTATAGTAAATATAGCTGAATACTTCAGCTGCTTTGGTTGGTGGGAGGAGGGGTTATGTATAAATAACCTGAATTATTCAATTTCTTTTTGAAGTCCTCTCCCTCTTCTGACGTGTGCGTGCGTGCAAATCTGAATGTTGTCTTTGCAATTGTTGGTGTTTCTCCTGTTAAGCTATAGCACTGCTACAAAGACATTTCTACTGTTGACATTATTATAATTAGTATAATGGGTTAGCTCTTGTATTAGTTAGAAAATCCTTTCCTAACTAACTGAATATATTTCTGTGATTTGTGAGGCCCTTTTTTATTCTGGACTTTAGGTTTAAAACACCTAGAAAAATTATTTTCAAATCTAAAAGCATTCTGAACTTTATGGCAAATTAATACATATTAATAGAGCAAATTTGTTTTTCCGACACAGTGTTTGTCCACTATTCGTTCTCTTTTTTGCAAAGTATTAATCATCCATGCAGGAAATTCAAACACTACTCATGTGATAGGTGATAAATAAGAAAACACAGTTTCTTTGTTGTTTTTGATAAGTGGCTGGCTATTTGTTTTCATGTTATTTTTGGTGTGAGGGAAAGTGCTGGCATTTATATGGATTTGTTCAGCAAATGCTGGAATGGAATATTTTACATTAAACTGCTCAACACCATGACAGATTAAAACCTATGAAATGTATAAATAATTCATATTTAATAAAGAGACGAGTAAATACTGGCAGAAACCTAAGGGTTATGAACCCTTTCTTTTAAGATACAGAGACAAAACACATGATTTGTCTTCAGGCAAGAATAATTGAAATGTCACCCAAGATGCATGCACCTTGACCAGTTTTCACTGAGTAACATACCAGTTGCATGGCAGGTGAATTTGAAATATTAAATTTTGATGGAACTAGGAAGTAAAACTAGAGCCCTGTATGCCAGCAGAAATGAGAGACATGGCTAATCTACCAGGAACAAAAAACTATTCTGCCTGCTTCAGACAGGGCACCTGATCAAACACTGTATCTCTGGATTGGTGACAGAGTTAAAATCAGTTTCTCTGATAGGATGATGAATTCTGCCAGATTTTTACAAGCAAATGACATGGAGTCACTGGACTGGGATTTGAGGAGAAAAGTGGATTTAATCCAGAAGTAACTGACAGCATGAGATATTGAAAGGGTCAAAGGGGGGGAAGCAGAAAGTGCTATCTTAGAAAAGTAATATTTTATTCAATGTGACTAAACCAGTCTAGATGAGCCTTCCAGAGAGTCAGACTAGGTAAAATATTCAGACAGGCTATTTTAATCTGGTCTCTGTCTATTCTGTATAAATCTGTTTCTAATCTGTGTTCCCTTACTCAATATAAATAACATAGGAGTAAGATTGTATAGCTGAGATGAAAATACAAGGCCGTAATTCCTTAATGGTCTCAAATCCAGCCTAAAAAATGAATGTCTGAATTCTGAGGCCACTTTCTGAAACTGTTGCATGTCCTCCATCCTACTGATATCTCACGTGGGGAAATGGAGGCGAGGCGTCCCTCACTGTGTAGACAAAAGCATTTTCCTGACTTTTGAGGCAATAAGAGATTTCCCCAGAAACCTCACGATGATGTGTTCTGATACTGTCATCACACAGCTAGAGACAGGGATTCAACCACGCTGTTATTAAAAATAACAATGTAGTTAATAACAGTTAGCCAGAGCAGCTCTGCGGAAGGGAACACACTGGAGGTTCTGGACTAAGAATCACATCACCTACTGGCATGATGGTATTTTATTGCGCCCTAGCAGTATTGCCCCCTTCTTCATCACCTGAATTCACTTACCATAGCCAACCAGGCTAAAAAGGTTGGGGTTTTCCTGTGAAATGATTCCCTTTCAACCCGAAAGGTGCACCACTGCTCCAGCAGCACTGATCTGCACAAGTTTATTGGTGAAGACATATGCAAAGATCCTTCCAGGCATTACTTGGTCTTGTTTGGATATATGTGAGTAGTGGGAATGGCCTCTCTGTGCTGTGATGGAGTAAGGTAGCAGGAAACTGAAGGTGAGATTCCACCCCTCCACACCAGCTGGGGCCAGAAACACCAGTTTCTCTTTTTCTGATATCTGCATCAGCCAGTGCTAAAGCTGCTCTTTCTGATGCTTTCTGAGTCCAAATATCTTGTATTCTTGTGCATGAACATCAGCCCAGCCAACTTTACAGACTGAGTTATATTAGGGTTGAGTAAATTTTGTTTAAGACTTGAGGCTCTGTGAAGAGAAGCTTGAGCCTACACTGATTGCCTTCTTTTGTTCTTAGTTTTGCAATGCTGAGCCAATATGATAATATGAAGAAAAAAAGCTAGGTCAACAGGCAAATTAAACACTGAAAGAGAAAAAATTCAAGCGTCTGAACTGGAACTTGAGCAGAGTTATGTAATTAAATCCCAAACTGCTGAAGACTACTGTGCAGCTGTCACCTAAACCACTAACACTCCATTTGTTGCTTTAAAAATCCTCCAGAATGATGACACACGCGATAAGTTGCCTCAGTCTTGGCAGAATGGAGCAAACTGTTACCTTGTTTTACCCCAGTACTTGAAAGGGAAGCAGCACTCCTGTTATTAAGCTTGAGCAGCTTAATCCAGACATCATTAGGTTTAACTCACTCTGACAAACCTAGGCTTCAAAAAAATAAAACTCTGCGACAGTTGCCCCCTTCATGTAAAACATAACCTTTTATGTAGCACAAGATGACGGTGAGCTTATTTGCCCAAGAACTGGGATACCAGTTTCAATTCTGAGGATTTAATCTCCCAGTTCATTGATCGATGCCCCAGTCACCAGTCTTCGAATCTTCTTTGTAGGAACGTTTGTCTGTCTCCTGGAAAATTACGTCGCCTTGCATTATTGGATTGGAGACACAAACTGTCTTTGTAGATTATTGATCGCTAATCTCAAGGTTACTTTTTTTTTGCATTTTATTCAACGGACCAGGAAGCAGTTCCCCTGTCCCTGATCAGTGTTCTAAGATACCAGTTTTTATGTGGAAATTGCAGATGACTTCTTTCATTAGCTTTGTTTTTGAAGAAAAACTCAGAGGTATGTTTGATGAGTGGATTTTGTGCTGGAGAAAAAAAAGAGGAATCTGGATGATGTGCCTAACAGGCAAGATTTAATGACCCTTCTATCCTGTTGCCTAACTCTAGGCAGATTTCCACTCAAGATTCTAATTGTTCTGGTCCCCGTTTGAGCGTACCTGTCTATGTCCACATAGCTAATCTCGCCACCAAACCTCTGAAGGCAGATGCCTGAAAGATACCCATCCCTGGCCTTACTTTTGGGGTCATCATTTACTGGATCCAGCCTTGGGAGCACGTTGCTGTTGGGCAGTAGCAAATTAGCTTTATGAAATGTAGTTTTTTTAAATTCCTTCTTATCTATCTAATAAATTGAAACCTTAAAAAAGAAAAAGAGTCTGGCCCACAGAGTTAAATTTATCATGACATTAATCTGACTATGTTTTTACTCTGCTTAAAGTTTAATTTGATTCTTTCTCTCTAATAAATCTCATTTTAATTAAGACAGCCCAAAATGAATCATAGGGACTGATACTGGATGCTCATTGTTGAATATTTCAGAGATAAATGAAGCTGACTCCTGCCCTCAAGTGAAGCAGAAACAGCATGAAGGCATAAACACTGATGGGCGTGAGATTTCAAATTGTAACATAAACTAGAAATACGAGGCTCCTACCAGTTGATCTTGGCTAGTAGACCCTGTATGGGTAGTCCAAAAGCATGAGGGAGCACATCAGACATACTGTCAGTCTTATCTAAGGGTTGGGTTTTTTTGCAGTGGCCATCCATGCAGGTACCACAGGACAGACGTACATAGCATAACTGGAATAGTATGTACAAATTTGACAGTATTACATTACAGATGATCTAGTGAATCTCAACATTTTTCTGTAACAATCTGGCTGTCCCAGTCAAGCACTTTTCCTCTCCTTAGATGACTATCAGTGATGCCAAACTATACAAACAGCACTCAGGTCTTCTTTATAATTTGCATTGGCTTGAAATTGAGTTGTTCGGATATACTTGAAGGCAGAATTGAGTCCATAAAGGCTCCATTCCTGCAAAGTGTGACATGCATGCAAATAGCTCAGCCTACAAAGATTCCCATTGACAGCACTAACTTTATGGCCAGATGTACGGTTTTACGAAATCAATACCTTTGACAAGAGGGAGGGTTTTTGAACATGAGACACATGGCTTTTCACAGCCACTAGAAATGAGTATTCAGCAGAAGTTCCTGTATTTGAATTTCAGTAATTTTAAAAAATCAGTATTTCTTCTTCGCAGAATATCGAGAGAGAGAGAGATAGTTAGTTGTCGTGGTTTACCAGCAGTAATGCCAGATATAAAACAAGGAATTTCTTTGACAGTACATGCTTTCATGCTCTAAAACTATATTTTTATTTAAAAGTCTGTTCAGCATTAAAGGATCATGAGTCCTTAAAGAGTTTATTAGACCCTGTGAACTGCATAAATGAGAACAAAAGATTTCTATTCCAGTATTGTGCAGCTGGTGCTGCATATTGTAGTATAATTAAAATCAGTTACTGAAATGGTGATAAGGTCACAGTTAGTATCTCTATTAGGATAATAAACTGTGTTAACTTTTTTCCCAAAGGGATGGGCTCACAGGACTGGGGTTTTAGATGAAGAGTGCACAGATTGTATGAAGCAGTTGCAAACGGTAGAATAATCAGCAGAATTGTAAAAAGATAAAAACAGCAGCAACTGATTATGTTAGAGGTTGATGCCATCCAGTGGTTCAATAGAGCACTGAGGGACAGGTTTGGAGTAGTATCTGGTACATGATACCATTTATAGATCTGGCTACAGAATTGCTCCTCTTTGATATTATCATTCTAATTGAACTTGACTGTGTTTAGTGAATATCCATTTACTTAAGTTTTAACCTACAGTTACGTAATATTCTTCGTACATGCTTTGGCCTGTATACATATACACAGACATGTTGTCTGACAGGTGTTGCGTGTCTGTGTGCACATGCAGACAATGTTATCTAGTACGGTTTCCACATAAAAGGGCACACCTCAGAAGAGCACAGTTATTTAAAGAAAAAGCAGCTAATTTTTACTGTGGTAGATTGGGTTAAAAATGTGTGCTCCAGAAGTAGAGGAATTGTTTTATTTCAGAGCTCTACACAACAACAAATTTTCTATTTTATCAGATGCCTGTAGAGGGGAGACAAAATAAATCAACTACATGCAATTCTGAATATTGTTAAAAGTAACCTACCTACACCATCATAACAATATTGCAGTTTATTTGTGTGGCCTCTATTTGGAAAATAAGGAAATACCAAAGGACTTGGTCTAACTTGGGTTTCAGATTGATGCATTGCATTGCCAAGCTGCAGAGAAATTGCCTGCAGATGTTAATTTTATAGTGTTCAGTAAGCAGAACTGATATTCTGATTAGTTTCAAATTAGCAAATCAGTGCAAAATTTTAAAAAATTAATTCAAGCTCTGACAAGAAATCTGCTTGCTAGTATTTTGTTATGTACAATGTTAATATTCATCCTCCAAAATATTATTCTCTTTTAACAGCTTGAGTTCTTCAGTTTTATGCTAACAGGATTATTGATTTTAAAAAGGAGTACAATCTTCATTATAACAAAATGCTTCTCAAGAAAAGTGCTGGTTGCATGAAAATGCATTGTTAATCATCAAATGAGTAAAAAGCCATTGTACAAATAGCAAAGTATTTATGTCAGAGTCAAAAGAATGGATTATGGATGGATTCACAATGAACCTCATACCTGCAAGCGTGAAAGATGAATACAGGTTGTCACCTGAACTTCCATATTTGCAGGGTTCTTAGGAGGCAGGAGCATTTGTGCTAACTGTTACTTTGTAAAGCCTCCACGGACAATATCTGAACCCTGTGCTCCTACTTCAAGCATCTCAGTTGCCTTGAGTGCAAGTTCCTCATGACCAGGGTATAGTCTGAAGAGCAGCACTGTAATCCTGGGAAGACCAGGGGCTGTTCCCACTCCATTCAGAAACACTGAAATTACTGTCACTGGCTTATATGCCCCAGCCCTAACTCATTCGTCTGGAAGGACTAGAACAGGCACCCTGTCCAGGCACAGTACTGAAACATGGCAATGTTTTCTTCTACTAACATTCAAAGAATAATTTTCAGCTTTCTCTTTCACCAATTTCACTGTCCAGGCCTCCTGTTCTTCTTCCACTCCCTCCAGCCTCCCTCTGCCTCCTTGCCATGGGACATTCAAAATGTCTTCCTTCCTAAAAGAGCATTCATCAATGTCTTTTTAAAGCACAGAGAGCAGTGGTGAAAGCATGCAGCGTCAGACAGCGCTGCAGGGGACTGTATTCCAAGGAGAACAGGACCTTTGTTTCTGTCAAAGATAGGTGGTAACATTAAAAAAGAAAATCAATAATAAAAATTAAGTCAGAAACAAGTATCAGTACTAGTTATCTCAAAAGGCAACATGTTCATTTTAAACTTCTCTTATAGCACCTTCCAGTACCTGAAGGGGCTACAAGGAAGCTGGGGGGGACTTTTTACAAGGGCCTGTAGTGACAGGACAAGGGGTAACGGGTTTAAATTGAAAGTAGGGCGATTTAGATTGGATATCAGGAAGAAGTTCTTCCCGGAGAGGGTGGTGAGGCACTGGAACAGGTTGCCCAGAGAAGCTGTGGATGCCCCATCCCTGGAAGTGTTCAAGGCCAGGCTGGATGAGGCTTTGAGCAACCTGCTCTAGTGGAAGGTGTCCCTGCCCATGGCAGGGGGGTTGGAACTAGATGGTCTGTAAGGTCCCTTCCAACCCAAACCATGCTATGATTCTATGATAATGCCACCTGTTTGTATCGATACTCTCCTTGGCATATTAGAGACAGGGAAATGGTGAGCTGGAGGAGAAGAGACCATTCTTTCTAACACTTATTGAGTTTTTATTTTTCCAAGGTGTATTGGGAGTCATAAAAGTGGTCTATTCATGCTAATTTGGTCTGTGAAACACGGTATGGTTGTTATGAATTACACAGTATGCAAAGAAACATGTATTTGGGAAACCTGATTCAGTTTTTTCAGATATCCACCTTAAAATAAGCAGAAAGAAAATGTGTCTTCTACTCATAAGTATGTTTATATGATATAACAGTTTATTTGAGGATGGAAGGAGGTATTGAGACTTGCTGCTTCTTTTGAGAATGGAGGTCAGTGCTAAACACTTCTGAGAGATCAGAAACAGCTCATGCTACTTTTCGATGCAAAAACAACCTCACAAGTGCTCTATATTGGAATTCCTGCAATTGCGTGTGGAGTGACAGGTGATAGCATCAGGACATGGTAAACACATTTTGAAGTACGTTAGAGGAATTTACTGGATTATATTGTCCTCTGTGGAAATCGCCTGATCCTCAAAATTGCAGATTTTGATGCAAAGGAATGTGGAGAGATGAACGAGAGAAAATTATTTTGTGTGCTCCTTTTTCTTTTCTTCTGTAAATAGCAGAAACAGAAAGCGAAAGGAAAGGGCTGAGAAAATGCAAAGTGACTGACAAATGGAGTTACCTAACTTCAGACTTGACAGGGACACAAAGGATGGTGAAAACAAGACAGTTTCCTGGCAGTCTGTTTCATAGGAATTCCTATATGCTTATGACAATGATTAAAACAGGAACTGAAACTTTAAATTCAAGTTTCCAAAAAAAACCTTCTGAATTAGTTGTTGCAACTTTTCTGGCCCCCTGAGTGCCAGAACGCAGCACGCAGGTAGTGTCATGCGAGCATTCCCCCAACTTGTGAAGTCCACAGCATTTCAAATAGAGACCTAAGGATTTTGTGCGTCTGTTACCAGGGGAGTGCCTTCTCTCATTTAGCGATTATTACTTTTTTTTCCTAATCTCAGCCACAGGCGGTTAAATTTTACTTTGATCAACTGTCTTGTCTTTGTATCACTTGTCTGAGATCTGAAGAAAGAGAAACATGACAGAGGAAATTCTTGTGAACTGTCATTAATGTGATTTAACTCATTTGAATAAGTTTTGGATTAAATTTGGCACTTTATCTATAAACTTAGATAGATAGCTTTCACAGATTTTAGGATGGGAAAGCATGAACACATGGGTTTTCTGCAATAGTTATAGGTGCCCACATACGTCTGTGCTCTGACTGTTTAAGTTGTAATGCATAATTCTGTGCTGTGTTGTGTACTTACATAATTGTTCCCACCACCTCTAACTTTGATCTTGTCTTTTCCTCTGAAACACAAGAAGAAGAATATTGGTTGTTACAGCATGCTGAAAGTTAACAAATGGCGTGGGTGAGGAGACTAGATCTCTCAGGACAAAACGCTAGCTGCTTGTCACGTCTTCTGCAGACTCTGCTTCTCTGGTACCCTCAGAGGCTGCGGTATGGAATAATGATTTTGGTAGTGGATTTTGCCTTTATGATTTAGATTCTTGTCAGACTATGTAGGGCTTTAGAGGCTTAAATTGTCCTTTCACTTCCACCCAGGAGTTCACTGGAGGCCAGTACAGTCGTGCTGAGGGTAGTGGTGTAATGGGCTTAACTCCTACTCATCCTTCCATGTACCCAGGTTTCAACATCTCAGGCATCACAGGCAAGCTTTTTCTGAAAAGTGCATTATAGTGACCTTATTTTGGCAAATCCTGCAGTGGAGAGCACGGGGGAGTGGACTGGTCTCTGCATTAGAGAGCAGGAACAGCCTGGCTAACCAAAAGAAGGCCCTGTGTTACAAAAAGAACCAGTTTCTGCTGTCTAAAATAAGTTGCTGATATAAACTGAGGCGATGTTATCTTTGACTTGGTTAATTGTGTAGCACGAGAGTGCTAAGTTCATCCAGCTATTAGATAATACATTCCACTAGTCCATCAACCTCAAACAAGAGGAAGCTGTAGGACAGTGTACCACAGGAAACTCCGTGCCTTCCTTACGCCATCCAGAGCATTGCTGAGAGTCACACAGTAAGGGGACAGCATTCCAAATTATGGTTAAGGCCAGACAGTTCACAACATAATGGTCCAACCTGTCATTCAAAGCATCCAAATTTTTTACAGCAACCTTAAGTGTTTTGTTGCTGAAGGTTTTTGTAAGAACACTTGTGACCAATATTGTCTGAAGGCTGAAGCACTTTCTAGTTTATTGTTTCTCACAATCTTTTGCTGCACTGCATTGTGCTATGAGCTAATTAAAACTGTTTCCCCTCAGAAGCTGCAGATTACTCACTCAGTGTTTATTTAGTGAGGCTGAACATGAAGAAAAACTTTGGATGTGAAGGCATATCTGTAGTTGAGATTGCTGTAGATAGATCCCACTGGATTTCTTGTTTAGTCCATCCAGGCTGCACTTGTCCCAGCAGTGAGACTGTCTGAATTCCTGAACACTTGAGATGTGCAAAGACAGTCGGCAAAAGAAGGATAAAACGTGCGATCGGTGGGGTTTTTTTCGCTAATCGTTGTTAGGAGCTTGCAGACAAGCCCATAGCAAACTACTTCTGTTTTGCTAACTCTGCGTACGGACCATGAAGGAACATCTTCCTGTGGAGGACTTTGAAGGAGGGTAAGAAAAGGGATTTGTGGTCAAATTCATTGAAGGAATTCAGAAATGTCTCTGTAGAGTCCTCATTACGTTTTGTTACAGAGTAAAGAAACGGGCTTGGAGCAGACACAATTGCAACAGGAGAAGAAACAAAAGGCAAAACCCAAACACAAAAGCAGGGACAGAGTTACACAAGTTCTTGTTAGAATTCGTAATTTAGTTAAAACAATGTGTAATATTTACAATTACATTATAAATTGTTGACTTTGATCTTTTGAGCATTCAAGAATGCTTTTACTGTGACAGAAATTATCATCATTTTGTAAAATATTGCCAATGACAAAATATAAATTGTAGAACAGTCACCCTGCCTTCAATAGCCAAAAAGTTACCGAAACAAATCGTTGAATAATCAGTTTATAAGCACATACATAATAAAATAACAAAGTGATATGAAGCAGCCAACATCAATTCACCAAGAACAAATCAAGTCAAATCAATCTGTTTTTCTTTTTGACAGTGTAACTGGCCTGGTGGATACAAAGGAGGCAATGGATGTGATATATTTGGACTTTAATAAGGCTTTTGACACACTACCAGTTACATTTTCATAAGCAACTTAGGGAAATGTTCTGGATGAAATTGCCATCTGGTGGGTGCACCCACTTGCTGCAGAAATGCACTAAAAAATAGTTATGACAGTTCACTGTCAAATTGGGAAGATGTTTTATATAACGTGTTTTACAGATTTTTCCTGTGATTTTTTCCAGTTAAATTAATGAGCAGAAAACGCTCATCAAACAGTTGTGATTTTTTTTTTCTTCACTGTTAAGAAGGGAATATTTTGGAAGACAGGATTAAAATTCAGAAGTCATGGTAGTTGGCAGAAGTGGTCTGAAACCAATAAAATTACATTCAATAAACCTGAAAGAGTTGCTACAGTTATGAAGGAAGAATAAAATGCTCAAAAATTGTAATAGATGTGTTTATACTGTAGAGAGGGGCAGGGGTGGATCACAACCTAAACATGAAACAGTTTAATACTGCTGAGAAAAAAAAAATAAAGGAGCAGATGAATTGCAAAGTTTGTATGCAAAGCATTTTATTTTACGCATGACATTTTAACTAGAGCATTATGTTGGATGGTTTGATTTCAGAAAAAGGTAAACAAATTGCTAAGAGTCCAGAGAAAATTCAGAAGAGGAATGAGGTGTAGAAAATGGCTTCTGAGGGAGGTTTGAGAATTTGCTTATTTGTTGTGTCTTCTCTGTTCTAAACTAAACACATATGTGAAAGCTTATCATAAAAAGAACAGTGAAATATTAAGGTTATTATTATGACAAGAAATCAGAATTTCCTCCTATCCACTGAGGATAGGACAAAGGTTGTTAGCTGAATTTATCCAAGAGAGGGTTAAGTTAGATGCTGCGAAAAAGTAAGCGTAGGGACAGATTGTGCTGGAACATGCTAACTGTACGGTCTCCTTCACTGGAGATTTCTGAGGACACGTTAGATGAATGTGTAATCAGGAGCGAGCTGGGTGTACTTCATCCTACCTCAGAGGTTCCTTTCAGCCTGGCTTTGTGTGAGTTCTACTTAGTAATGCAAATGTCTGAAATTAGTACTTAGGTGGATTCTAGAAAATAGGTCTTAGGTGGATTCGGGCAAAAGCATCTCTGCCAGCAGACGGGCAGCAAACCCTGCTGAGGAGACCTTGAGGTAGGAATGAGCGGGTGAAGGGAGATGGTGCCCCACGGTCCACTGAGGAAGTGGTGGGCTGCGTTGGCAAGAAGGTGCGAAGGGTACGGTAGACCAGAAAGAGGG
>NW_010225022.1:73827-84468 GCF_000690775.1 Eurypyga helias
GCCCACTTCAAACACGTGCACAGGAATGGAGAAGTGACAAGGAGACAGCATCATGGGGGAAGCTGTCATACTTTCTGAGAATTCAACAGGCTGGAGCACCTCTCTGAAATGCCTTTACACTGATGCAGGCGTGGAGCATGGGAAGGCTCCCACAGCCAGCGTGCCGCAATCGATGCACGCATCCTTTTAAGCAAGGACAGGTAAGTAAGGTTGTACGGGCATTTTTAATGAGGGACTAGCAGGAATTCATGGAGCCTTGCCCTGTGACAGATGATGAGCCAGTCAACAGTTTATGGGTTAGGATTAGAAGTAGTGGCAAATGTCTGCTGCAGACTGCCTGATCAGGAAGAAGATGTGGCTGTTTGAAGACAAGAGGAAGAAGCCTCGCATTCAAAAGCCCTGGTTCTTATGGGCCTAATATGTGCTGGATGGCAACACGGCATTAAACAAGCAATCCTGGGGATACATGGAATGCATGGAGGAGAACTTCTTAGCAGTGGTGATTGGTGATCCAACAATAGCCTTCTGGATACTTGCAAAGATGGAAGGATTGGGAATATGAAAGTTGAGGGCAGCCTTTGGTGCAGTGACCATGAGGTGGTGGAGATCCCAATCCTGAGAGAAGAAAAGGTGTCAAATAGGAAGAGTCTGACTCTGGATTACAGTACAGCAGACTTTGGCCTGGTGAGGGATTTAGTGGAAGGTTCCCACAGTAGATGGTCATGGAGAGAAGACCAGACCAGGACAGCTGTTTAATTTTCAAGTCTCATCTCCTACAAGCGTAAGAGTGGACCATCCCTACAGGAAGGAAGTCAAGTAACAGCAGCAAGACCTGCATGGATGAATAAAGAACTCCTGACTCAACTCAGACCTAAAAAGGAATTGTACAAGAGATGAAAGCTGGGACAGGTGAAACCAGAGGAATATAGAGACACTCTCTGAGTGTGCAGGAATGGCATTAAGAAGGCTAAAGCCCATCTGCAGTTGCATCTCGGGAGAGACAGAAAGGGCAACATGAAGGATTTTTACAGGTCCATGAACCCCAAGAGCGAGATTATGGAAAATGAGGGCCTGCCACTGAATGGGGCAGGGGACCTGGTGACAAAGGACATGGAAAAGGATGAGGTATCTAATGCCCTCTTCACCTCAGTCCTTAATGATAGCATTTACCCTGAGGAATCACAGCCCCTGAAAACAGTGGGAGGGTCTGGAGCAACGAAGTTTTATGCTCAGTTAGGAACATCATGTTAGGGAACATTAAAGCAGGTAGACATACACAAATCTGTGGGACCTGACTGAATGCATCCATGAGGACTAAGAGAGCTGGTTGATGTCACTGTAAGACCACTCTTGATTGTCTGTGGAAGATCATGGTGACTGGGGAAGGTTCCAGAGGATTGGAAAACCAAAGGTCACTGCTATCTTCAATAAGGGCAAGCAGAAGGATCTAGGGAACTACTCCTGTGTGGGAGCAAATTCCCCCTGGAACAATTTCCGAACACCTTATTGTGGTTTAGCTATTTTCCAGTCCTTTGTAGAAAAATGCTAAACACTATTTTTTTGTTTAGTACACAGAGGTTACACGTCCACAACACTGCGGCTCTGCTCAGTTCAGTGATCTTGCTAGTCAGAAGTCATCTCTTCTTAATGCCATTTCTGTCTCAAAAACAAGCAGACTATTAACTTTCAGCATCTCACAGATGCTGGTGAAACTCCACATAGTCAGACAGTATCTTTCAAACAGCAGAGTCCTATTTCGTAGTAGGGATCAGACTTCCAAAAAAATTGTCTGCTTATTCTGAACTCGCCCTTTTCTTCATGACCATCCTAATGCCATAGTTGGGCATAGCAAAGTGGAATCATCTGGGACTAGTAGGTCTTTGTGATAGAGAGTGAAGCTGAGATTATCTGGGTGCAGACTGATTGCAGTTGCAGAAGTAATAAATTCATTTTTAAGGGAACAATTTTCAGGAAGTTTAATTTTCAGAGTGAGAAAATTAATGGAGAGCATGAGTTATTTTCATCTTTCCATCCAGCAAGGAGAGAAATCTAAAGAGAAACAGTGAATATAATCAGAATGACAGGAAAAAGAAATAGTCACTAATAATTGTTCTTGGTGACAGCATAATTGTTTCAAGAATACAATCAGAGGTGCCTGAAAATTAGTTTCAATAGCAGTGAAAATATGAGTGATATCCAGTCAACTATTTATTATTACCAAAACAGACACCTGGATGGAACAAATCCATATTCCCAAATATAAATTGTTTTAAAAATCAGTAATTAATATATAGATGAGACACACACACACACACAAATTCTTTGCCTATGCATAAGCTGTATGTTATACTTTGGATTCAAAACAAAAAAAAAAATCACCTTTGTAATTCAAGGGAAAGAATTACACAGCTTTATTAAGCAAGACACTGCTGTGGATCTCTATTGAGGCTGCAGGGAAAAAACTGTCTTGAAAAAATAAAGATATTTTAGCATTTGCATTTGTTCTGAATTAGCATAAAATTAAAATTTCTAATCTTTTCATAGAACAAAATGACTTTTTGCAACAAGCTTGTTTTCACATTCATGACGATCATGACTGCCTGGTTCCTGATTCTGGGAATGGTTCTGCATGGGTTATGGCATTTGCAGAATTTAGTGCCGTTCTGAAGACTGCTAATCAGCAACCGGCCTAAAGGAGTTGTTTGAAAAACTGAGCAGAGTGCTAGAAAACTAGAACCCTTTCCAACACATTTCTTTGCTAGGAATAGTGGGATACTACTGTATTTGTGATGATAATGAACTGTCTTGTAGCAAAAGATTCCCTAGCTGGCAAACTGTTGTCTCGTTTTTAAATCCTCACTACTGGTTGATTTGTGAAAAGTAAGTGAAGTGGAGCTGATAATCTGGCCCACATGACTCCTTTACAAAGTAAACATTATCAATGAACACTTTATTTCCTGTATCCTCAAGGAAAATTGCTTTGGAAGAAAAGGCTGCTCATGAGTGGCTTTTGATAACCTCTTTTCAAACGCTTATCTTCCTGGATCAGCAGGCAAGTCTTGTCTGTTAGGAGGGCTCCACTCCATCTCCTTGTTTAGGATACCAAGGGTAATTCATACACATCTGTATCTCAGTTTTCATCATGTTTGTTCTGCTGTAAATATCAGTTTTATTGACAGATATCAGCCTCTCTCATACTCCTCTGTTGGCTGGAGATGTGAAATTCCCCAGCTCCATTTTTTATAAGAGCATGTCCCAGAGATAAAATGAACAGCAACAGAGATTGGAAAAAGCACTCGATAAGTGCTTAAAAACCAGCTTTGTTCATTCTTTCTAGTAATTTGCTCTAACATTTGCTACCTAATAGTGCTTACACTACAAAACGGTGCTTCCAACATGATTAGCCATTCCCACTATTGAAATATTGCATTCTTTGTGTCTGACCTGATTGTAAGAAAAACTTCCACATCAGGCTGCTGCTGGAATTGCTGTTACATGAAAAACTCTGTGACTGTGTTTCAGGCACTCCAGAGTCTCTAATAAAAAAATAAAAAATGCTGTCACTATAAAGGACAGAAGACAAGCACAGTCATGAAAAAGATGTCATTTCTGCACGTTCAGGGTATCTGTGTAATCTCTGCTGCATAGCACAGTTATTCCACAAATTGTAATGCTTTCATTGTTAAAAAAACCCCAACTGTATTTAACCACTAAAAATAGCTGTCTGTCTGAGTATAATGTTGTGCGTTTCTGCCCCATAGAATTAGCCTTGCAGAAAAATGCCTCAAGGCAAAAAGAGGCAAGCCTGAACTTGACCCACATCTGGAGTTTTTTGTGAACACAAACCCCGTGGGCTGTTGAGTTGGTAACGATTAGAACTGCAGAAAGTTTTTTCTTATTCTGCTTTTCCTCGTGGCAATGCAAAGCAACAAGAAAAATTAATGCAAAACTATGTTTGTACATCCATATCACAAATTTAAAAGAACCGAAAAAGCAGAAAGTGAAGAAATAATATTCTGGCTTCAGAAATAATACCAGGTAATATTAAAGGTGGTTAGGTATGTATCTGTAAGTCCAGCTGGATTTTAGTTGTAGAAAATAAGAAAGGTCAGCCTACCGCCTTGCAGTTTTCCTGATGTTATCAGGAGCTTCAGGCTTTAGAGGGTTTTCTTGGCTTTCTTATCTCCTGTCCTGAGAAATCTTGCCTTTATTTAAAATGGTTTCCTTGTCCTATTAATTTCAACAGGCTATTTCTCATGATTAACATATCTGTCATGGCCATACTTCTTTGAAATTAGAAGTGAACTCGTTCTTGACGTTACAGTCTGCTCTCCACTGCATATTTTGAAAAATGTGGGACTGCTGCTTTGCTCGTTGTCCCCTTAATCATCCTTAGAACATACGTAGCCTTCTCACAGAAAAAAGCAAAATACATTTAAACTTCTGTTTAAGTGCCTGTGAAGTCAATACCATGTATATTTTACAAATACATAAATTAATATTAAAGTAGGGATAAACTAGGGACATAATGAAGTTTTTAAGCACTACATTTTACTTTGGCCCTTGCACCTTAAGGTGTAACAGAACATTGGGACAGAATTCCTGTATTTCCTTAAAATCCTGTCAACTGTAATTCCATAGAGTGGACTTGTGTGTATGTGTGGAAACACACTTGCTGCTGGCAGAAAGCATCCCTGGGTCGCCCATGCTACCACCATCTGCGACATACGTGCTGTTTGGCAGAGGGATTTCTCTGCATTTCCTGGGAGGCAGGCCCCATCCATCCCTTTGCTGTTGCCATGGCCACATTCTCTCTCAGCATCCTTGAGTGGAGAAGAGTGTGATCGTGTTGCTTCCCCAGGAGATTGCCTCTGTACTTTCCACTTCCTTGTGTGCAACATCAGCATGCCAGAATGATGCTTCTTGGTGGTGCACCTGGTAAAATATGGCAAGCTAATGGGACTTTAAGCACAGAAGCGGGCAAACCTGGTCTTCAGCTGCAGGCAGTTTCTGCTCCTCATTTTAGCACTGAATTTAGGAGTCTTCATACTTAAAACAAAGATGCATTCATAAATATATAACTCTCTAAATACATGGTTATTATATAACGCATTATACCTAGAAGATAGATTCTGGTTTCCCTGGATTATGAAATCCAGGTTCAAATTTTGAGAAAAAAGGAGCAACACCTGTGAGTGGGTTCAGGGATTATCCCCTCACATACTCACCCCTTTAGCTTATTTCACAGCAATCCCATAATATCAGTAAATATTCCTATTCTTGTAAGAACAGCTTTGGTTTCTCAGTAAATTAATCTCTTTTTGTTAGCTTGCTTTGGTGATAGCATTTTACATTACAAGCAGCTGCTGTGTAAAGATTGAAATGAGGACTGTGCGATAACCCCAGCGAGAAGCAATGCCAGGCTGTGAAGTGCTCTGTCTTTGTCTGGGTGCCAGCGTTATGAAGAATCAATACGGAAAGAAAAATTAGGATGAGAAAGAAAACAAACATAACTCTGTCTCCACTGCTGTAGCTGTCAGACAAAGCTTGTTTCTCAACGTTAAAACCTGGTTGTTAAAACAGGCAGAGGGGGAAAGATGATGTAATGCCATGAGGTATGACAAAAATGAAGCGCTTGGAGTTTAGGACTGTCTTCCTCTAAAATGACGAAGACAACCAAGGTCATTTCACGCTCATGAAACAGGAGCTACTCTGCTGTGCCCTTCAGTTAAAGCAGGATTTAGGCCCACATAAGGATGATTTTCTCTGCTCAGTCATTTTCAGACTCTATCCCAGTAATGACATCTCATTTTAGTGTGATGACTTTGATAATCATGGTTATTGCAGGTATGCAGGGGCGGCGGGGAGGAAAACAACATTTATAAATGCCTGCCACCACAATAAAGTGACAATATATTCCATGATTAAGGAATGGGAGCTTTATTTCAGAGAAATCAGTTTAAGCACTCATGGGTAGAGATAGAAAAGATTTCAAGAGAAATACGAGTTTAAGCCAGCAAGCAAAAACACAGTTTAAAGGTCAGATTGCACGATCCTTTAATTGGGGTATTAGTGGTGCACAGGACTTTAGCTGTATTATTTTTTACAGTAGACAGGCATCCAGCAAACTCAGACATGCATCCCGTTTGCATATACTGTAGGATATGGCATTGAGTAAGCAGGGGGTTACAATCCTTCCAGGTCCAGAAAAAATAATTCAAAAATAACAGCCTTAAAAGAAAGAGAAGAATGAAGTGTGAGGCTTTCACACCATCTCCTAGGTTGAGAATCTGTTCAACAGATGAGGTGAATATTTAGATTCAAAAGCAAATCATAGTAATTTTGGATATGCACGCACAAGCCCCTTTCTCTTGTGAAAAGGGATTTTTAGGATCTGCTATGCTCCAGAGTGGAGAGACACCCGGTGGGTAGTAGCAGCAATGCTTTGCTGTATCCGCATACAGAACCCAAAATACTCTATTTGCAGTGTTCCTTTGGTTATTATTCTTAGGATTCCTGTTTGCAAAATCTTTGAGGTCTCCTAATTTTCTATGTTTTTTTCCCCTTTGTTTTGTTTTTGCATTTGGTTTTCTAGGCGTGCAATTGTAGTTATTCTTTGCCAAACGGTATTCACTAACGAGACTTATTGTTGTGGCAGAGCTGCACAAACTGTTGTAGCCAAGAAAGAGAATCACTTCGATTCAAGTTCACTTTCTCTGAAGTATCTTACAGGTATAGACCCAGTTCACCAAATAGTTTTATGTGAAAAAAAACCCCACCACTTCTGCCAGACACATGCTTGAGCTGAAGAAGGGGAATTAGTGTCTCCCTGCCTGCTGGCTCAGGGGTTTGGGGACTGTGGCAGACTGGAAGGACTCAATGCAGTTCTGTTAAATTCACCCTCTGCAAGACTGAAGGCTGGGCGTAGGCTGAGGGGGAGGTACTGATAACCAGATGACATCATATGACATGTGGTTGTTTATTTATTAAATACTGATATAACTACACAAAAAAAGAAATGGAGAGCAGTTTGAGACTGATTCTCCAGTCATGTGGCTGGGACATTTGCTGATTAGGCAGTATATGCATCAGTGTTCATACGAGTTACTGCCTATTAATGCACTTAGTATCTATTAATACAGTGAAAGAACATCAAGAAGTGAAATATAAAACACACTGCCCATTATAGCATCAGGGTAAGGCACTTTCTGGGGAGGTAGGAATTGGGAATTCAGATCCCCTCAAGCAAAGGAGACATCTGAGCTTGGAGTTCCTGAGCTGTAAATCCCTGAGTGGTTGAATGAACCCATCCTTTCTTCTTGGTTTGGTGAGTCCAAGCTTCCTTTTGCATTGTTCTTTTAAGAATTTTCTGAAACAGGGTTTTCTCTAAGGGCCCATTAACTTTATTTCTAATAGAAAATAATTTTTTTAGGCAGAGTAGGAGAAAAATTGGGAAAATCTATATGGCACACATCAAATGTGGATGTTTGTTTCAAATTTTGTTTGATTCAGCTGAGTTTAAAAAAATCTCACAGCCTTAATTCCAAGTGAGATATTATCTAATTCTAAGTACTCATATTCCTACTGACATTTCACAGAGAACATTCAGAAAGTGCTCCACCTATGTTTTGCATCGCAGTTTAAAGAGGGTGTTGGAAATTCAGGCAGTGAATTTTCCAATTTCCAAGTCTTGCAAGCAAGCAAAAGTTAATTTCAGAATTTCAAGCATCCTCTAGCCTGAGGAATACCTGTGACATTTTATCTCTCTTCAGGAAACAATGGCAAGTATAGTTATTCTGTTTTCTACTGTTTTAAATAATTGCCTCTATGTAATTAATTAAATAAGCAATGCAGAACTGTTATCAGTGGGTTGAGAGTGCTAGATAGTGTAGCTCTTTTCATAGAATCATAGAACCATGGAATGGTTTGGGTTGGAAGGGACCTTAAGGATCATCTAGTTCCAACCCCCCTGCCATGGGCAGGGACACTCTCTACTAGACCAGGTTGCTCAAGGTGTCTTGAAATAGAGGTTGGAAAACTACTTTTATATATTTTTCTGCAGGGCAATCCACCATTTTCACAGTGTCAGGGAGAGCTATTTACCATACCCTCTCCCCATCTCACCTCATCCCCTTTTTTACAGCACAGTTGCATTTGCCTGGGCAGGCCGAACGTGGCCCCTTACTTTCCTGGAGCATCAAGCGAAGTAAATAACCTCAGATCAATCACATTGCACACTTCTGGCTGCTCTGACCTTGCTGCTCGTTCACCGTAAAGGTGGAATGTGCATTTTCTGCCTGCGGTCCATCTCTCCATTGGTCTTGGGAGCTCATGGGGGCAGCTGGGGGCTGAATGCATGTCCTGGCAGGGTGCGCAGAGGCGGAGAAGCACAGGCTAAGCATCCCACTTGTGGAGCAAAAGTCAGCCCAGAGTTAACATCCAGCCCCTTCAAATTTCTCCATTTTTAAAATATTGATCCTTCAACTGAATTCTTTCGTATTTTGGTCATATTTTTCTTTCTTTAATTTTTAAAAATGCATGCTCAGAGTAATATTCTTTACATCAGAGGCGTTTCTAATCTGAGTGTCAGAGTAACAGTGACTGTAGTTCCGCTACTTAGTACACGAGCTGCTGTTTTGTCTAGAAGATCTTTCAACACGACGTCTCATCAACTTGGGAAAAAATTGATAGAGAATTCACCATGCTCTTTCATCATGCTCCAAATTATTATATAACCTTGTTGCTACCTGTTTTCACTGTAAACATGATTTAAAAAAAAAAAAAAAGTGTTTGCTGGCATAAAATAGATAATTTCTTATGTTGGAGATCAACTTTTAAAATCCTTATCTCAGATAAAGTATAAACCGTGGCAGATGCTTCAGAGTAAACCTTAACTGCTTTGTACTTTTCACCTGGTTTGTTGCGTGCGGAAGCCTTTTATTGCAGTTCTGTCTTACAGAATCAGCTACTCACTGTGAGCATTCAAGTAGAGTTGCTGATTTTACAAACATGCACATCCACCTGTCAAAGCCATGATTCACATTAAACAGAGATTGTAAAATTAACATTCTTTTGTGCCTGGGTCACATGTGGTCTTGAGTCTGATGAAGCAAGAAACTAGGGCAGAGTTAGTCTCTGGTCTTAAAATTCCTGCTAACGTGTCTAAAATGCATGTGGTTATAATTTCATTTGCCATGCATCCTATATCACTTGATTAAAAAAAAAATGCAATCTTATTTGGATTATCATTTCTTTGATTTGTAGACAACTGTACTGTTACAGGGACTGAAGAAACTTCCATATGCTACCACATTCCAAACATCCATAAGCTTGTTAGTGAAACAAGTTCAGCAGAGAGTCACCAACACGATAGTTGCCAGAAATTTCATTTGCCATGCATCCTATATCACTTGATTAAAAAAAAAATGCAATCTTATTTGGATTATCATTTCTTTGATTTGTAGACAACTGTACTGTTACAGGGACTGAAGAAACTTCCATATGCTACCACATTCCAAACATCCATAAGCTTGTTAGTGAAACAAGTTCAGCAGAGAGTCACCAACACGATAGTTGCCAGAGCACTTCACCTGAGAGGAGAAGTTGAGGGAATGAGTCTTGTTCAGCCTCCAGAAGAAGAAACTTCAGGGTGACTTAACATCAGCCTTCCAATCCCTATGAGGAAGTTATTGAGAGGATGGGGTGAGCTTCTTCTCAGAAGTACAGTGGGAGAATGAGAAATAATGGGCACAAATTGAAATGACTAGACAGAAGAAGAGTCTTTTTCATGGAAAGCAGAGTCTTGCATTAAAACAGGTTGCCCAGAGAGTCTGTACAGTCTCTGTCTGTGTTAACATTGGACTGGTTGAGTAACTGGGTCTGATTTCATCGTTGACCCTGCTTTGAGCTGTGGGTTAAACTAGAGACAGGTTCCTGAGGTCCCTTTCAACTAGAATTTTCCTGTGAACCTATGATAACTCGTTTTAAAAGAAAACTGTCTAGCAGTATGTCAGAAACATACTTAAATGCAATATTGACACAGTAGGAGTTACCTGAGAAAACCTCTAAGGTTTAGCCATCTCAGGGGACCTCCAACAATGTCATGCTAAACTGGATTTGTTCTGACAAAGGAGCTTTGCTATGATTATACGTAATGATCCCTAAAGCCGCAGGAGAATATCGTTTCCTCTCCTTGTCACAGGCATGGAAATATCTACAACAAGGTTGACATTGGGAAGGAATAATTAGTCATAGAAAGTTCTGACAAGAGGAACTCATGAAGTGTCTTGTCCTGGTGTAACACTGGTGATGCACTAGAATGGGTTGCTTCTGCTTACACCATTCTTTTCAAAAAAATTAGCAGAAAGAAGCTAAATATTTTTAAGGCTCACATTACATTTTTGTAAAATTTCTGGAGCTTCTTATGAAGTTATTTTAATTTTATTTAAATGTAAGGTTCATGTTAAGCAGAGTTGTTTCTGCTCTGCCTGAAAGGACTCCTCAAGACAATTTGCTGTGGCTGTCATGGTTTTCTTCCCCAGCCAGTATGAGTTACATATTTAAAATACAGGTTATTTTTAGTGACAGCAGAACAAGCTCTAAACGTAACTTCTCTTTTCTGTGTGCTTTAACTACTCAGTG
>NW_010225022.1:84485-114389 GCF_000690775.1 Eurypyga helias
CCCCTGAAGGTTTCTTCTTGTTCTTGATGTTGTTTTTGTGAATAAACAGAGACTTGCTCTAAGGTAGTAAATCTATGCTTCTTTAGGGAAGAGTTTGGTCCTGGTTTTATCATGTGATTAATTCAGCACCTATGAACAAAAATGGTTAAAATCCAAATTGAAATATTCAGTAAAATGTAACACTAGCATAGACTCCAGCAAATTGTCAAATGATGGGTTTCTGAAAAGATGCCCGTTCTTGTCAGGCATATAAGAAATATTTAGCTGACAACCTCAGTATATGAGCCTTTTCAGGAATAATTGCTTTGAAAATGAAGAGAACAGCCACAAAGTGTGAGTCACTACATCCAGTTGTGAAAACCAGAAGCTAAATATATCCTACATGCTCTAATAGTCATATATGAAGAAGGTAGAAACTTTCAAACACTTTTTTAGGACAAACATCCCACTTTCAAGTGTAAAGCCTAGACAGAAATGTAATTCTAATAAATAAAATGAGGGTACCTTTGGAGTTCCACTTTTCAAGTACAGCAGAAAGTGAAATGGCCTGCTTTCAAACACCTTTTCGGTGTTTTGAAAGAACATGAGATTACCATTCCTTTCAGGCATTACAAAAACAGCAAAGTGTTCCTGTCCTTTCTATTTTCTTTAAAGCACTTTATGCATACATATATTATACTGAAATATTTTCTTCTCAAGAATACCTGAGAAAAAGTATGAAGAGCAGCAAAATTTGAATGTATACAGATTTGAGCAATTGAATAAATTTCTAAAAGGTTTTCTTACAGTATCTCTCTTTCTCTCTTACCACTGAGTGGTAAGTGTATCACAAGAAAAGGGCTTATATGTATAATATAAACTGACAATCCAGGCAGTCATGACTATGTTACGAAAAATACATTGTGGTATTACTACTTTACAACTAATGGTGAAGTGGTGCTTTTGTTCTGCTACTTTAGTTCAAAAAGCAGCTAACAGTTCAGAAAAATGTGGCTTCATACATCTATTGATTGGACATAAACAGAAAAATGTATTTATTCAATCTAACAACGAAATGCCTCAAAATCACGGTGAAGATCACCGTTACTTTACAAGTTTATATAAAAGTTGTCATGAACATTTAGGTAGCGAAATTTACAGCTGGCTACGACTTAATCAGTTCACTTAAATGTAGAGTTGTGAGACAATTTAAAAGGACTGAGGAAATGGCAGCAAAGCAAAGCATAATTAACTTAATAAATTTCCATTTTGAACAGTAGTTTTATCGCTGGTAACAGTGGTAGATGTCTGGCACACAGTGATGAAAGTGAAAAATATAGGAAGGCAAGAACAGAGAGATGAAAGACAAATGTTAAACAACAGGAGGACAACAAAAATCTTAAAAGAGTTTAGTTGAGATGCATTCTAAAAACTAAGAAAAGACCTAGGAGCTAATGTGACAGCAGTATATAAAATAATTGTGAAAAAGGCCAAACAGTGTATTTACTCTTTTTAACGTGACATGAACAAACTGGCAGCAGAAGCCTTAATTTTATCAAAATATTTTTAAAAGATAAAAGGGTGCACTTTGCAGACTATGCATAATTAAGTTGTTGAACCCACTCGTGTAAAAAGTACAGAAGAACAAGGTGCAGTAGAAAAAAATAGCAGAGTCTAACCTTTAAAAGAAGTAATAAAGATTTTACCACTCTCTCAGAGAAAAACAAAATTCCAGCAGCTTGAAGGAAGATTGGGGTTTTTTCCCAGAAATATGCTCAGCTAGCAAGTTTTGTACACTTTGCAAACCACCTCTGGAAGCAGCTAACTGGTCTACTGGTCTCACCTGCAGTCACAGTCCTTTTGTCTCTGCTGTGGGGCAATGCAGATATATTAATTATCCTAAAAAATGCAAAAGCATTGAAAGAAATTATGTCTTTAAGTGCAAATTCACACGTGTCTTTGCGAAAGATGGGCACTACTTCAAAATAGCAACAGCACTAAAGAAGACCTGGGTTTTTCTGTAATGTTGTATTTAAAGTCCATTAAATGAAATTAAATGCTCAATTCTTTAGGTAAATGAAGCAACTCTACTACCACAGCAGAAGTTTTTGCTACTTACGTATTGTCATGACACTTTTGGGGAGGTCATTCCTTCCCCAGCCCCAGTTATCAGGAACACTTTAGATATCAAAGTGTGAGGTTGAAGCTTCTTTTTCTACCAAGTTTACCCTTGATTTAATTCAATAATTCTCATTTATGCCATGAATAAGTGTTTCGCAGCCAGGTACAGGTGGGATCTTACGATGCTCAGTACAACATACAATCAAAGTTACTGATAACCAGGGTTATATGTCTGCATAATGGAACTCAGGATGCCATTTAGGTCCACTGGAGTGTAGTTACTGCCCCTGTGACTTTGGACAATCCATTTAATCTTTTACAGGTCCCCACCACTAAAATGGTACAATCATTCTTTTCTTCAAGATATGTTGGAGATATTCTGATGTTGGGATTTGGAGTGGGAAAATTTTTTTAAAAAGGTATATTTATTTTTAAATAACATCTATTTTAGGGCACCAGTTTTTCATTCTGTAGGGGGTTTTAAAAATAGCATTTTTAATTACTTTATAATAAGTTGAATGATAAACTATCTTTGTGCTAAATCTTGTCATTCTTACAAAATTCCTATGAAAAATATGTGGGTTTCGTCTCTTATTTTGCCAGCCAATTGAATGATGACACAGATAATTAAGTAGTTTCATATTCTACCAAATGCAGCTTACCTCTAATCAAGTGTTGTCCATGTATGAGAAGGATTAGAATATTAAGGACTTAAAAGTCAGGATTAGCTGTAGAAGCTGTCTTCATCCTCAGGAAACAAATTAAAGGCACTGGCTGTTGATTGAACAAATGATTTCAAAAAATCAACGTTGATAGGACATATGCATCTTCTTGTCACCATCTTTTAAAAAAAAGGCCAGGCTGGATGAGGCTTTGAGCAACCTGGTCTAGTGGAAGGTGTCCCTGCCCATGGCAGGGGGGTTGGAACTAGATGATCTTTGGGGTCCCTTCCAACCCAAACCATTCTGTGATTCTATGATTCTATGACTGGTATATGAATGTATGACAGCATTACTCCTATTTAAAAGAAATTATTTGTTTACTGTGCACAAGCAGGCACTGGAAATAATTTTTTTTTAATAATAGAAAGAGATGTGTTGATGGTAGTTCAAAGAGTTGATGACCATGCTGCCTCTTTATTTTATTACCTTCTTGGTTATTGAGTCATACAGCGATTTATCAAGAAATGTTTAATTTACCTAGACTTCTACCATATTTTGAACTTGTTTTTTTCCTCCTAAAAGCTAGAAAAGCAGCTGGCAGGATTGATTTCTGTGCCACATGTAATGAAATGTTAGACGAAAAATAGAAGAGGATTAAAGACACTCAGTGGCCAGTGATTTGTCTATTCCAGTACGCCATCTCAAAATTTCTCAACCTCCTTCCTGATCTGCATTCCCTGACGTTGGCTAGCTGCCTTCCTTCCTCCCATTTCAATCACCATTGCTCAGCCACATGTAGAACTGAGTCGATTTTCAAGCATTGAACCAGTTAATACAATTCCTGACCCCAAATTAGGTTTTGAAGTGCCTTATTTGTGCATCTCCTCTCCTCCTATCCTCTCCTGACAGCTATTCAAGGTGTAGGCTGCGTGAGGAGGTGGCTTTTTCTCTTCCCACTTTGGATACCAGGATTTAAACACTACTTTGCTCACTCCAGCAGGTTGGAGTACTTAAGTGGAAGATGCTGGTTCAAGTTTCATGAGGTGGAAGAGAGTTTGGAGCCCAGGTCTCCTCCATCCTCATAGACAAGAGTTAGGATGGGGAGATGGAAGAGGAAAAGGCCACTTCCCCTTCCTTCCCACAAGCTGTGTTTTAATGAGGGATAGGTCCTGCCTAAGCAGATTTACCAAATTAGGCCCCACAAGTCAGCCCATGGGGAAACATTTTGCAGTAAGGTTGATCATAAGACAGGCTGCAGGTCCTCTGGAATGTCCTGAGGACATGTACCCACCTAGCTGCAGAAATGGAGGTGCCTACTAGAAATGTTTGCAGAGATAACTGGGATGTCACAAGGATCAGGTGCCTACAGAGATGGCCTTCCCCACACGTACTAGCGACATCAAAATGATGGACACGCATCCTTGAAACCCAGCACTCCTGTCCCCTTTGTAAATACAGCCTTGAGCATCTTTGTGACAGTTCTCTCTGCCTTAATTTTTCTGTTTTGTTGTCTTTGGACCTGGTGAGAATAGTCTCATAAAATGTCCTCCATCTAACACATTTAAAAGAATTGCCTGCTATTTATTCCTGTGTCTACATACCCATTTGCTCTTCATGTTCTAATGGCTGTGTTTGAGATGGGCTTGAATTTTCATGATAGATATAAATAGGTTTTGCATTGTCTCCTTATCTATTCTCCTCCAAGGAAATTGCTTTTAATTATTATTTAAGGCTCAACTCTAGTTACTGCTAAAATGAACTTCTGCTTCTAGCTTTAGGTCTGAGAACTGAGCTGCAAATAAACACGAACTGAAATAATTAAATCAATTACTACCTTTGGTTATTTTGCTGTTAATCTGCATAGCCTTTATAGTTTTAGAATAATAATGTCCAAATTCATTTAAGCTGAAGTCATTTTTTTGGGGTTGGGATTCATGCCTTCTTCTCAGTACTCAGAATTAGGTCTTGCTTGAGGCAGTCATTTAGTTTGTAAAAAAAAAAAATTCTTCTCTAAACTTTGTCCCTGTGTGACTTTTGACCGGTTTATGTGTGGATAGCTGAAATAATACATTATTAACAGTTTATTAGCTTCAGTTGCCATTTATCTCCTTTGGTATTATACATTCAATAGACTTTTTATGATTGGAGGCCGTCATTATAACCTGCCAACTTCATGTTTCAGATGGGCTGAATGCAGATGTATTTTTTAAGTTAAATATAATAGCTTCTGTTTGGCTTCGGGAGCTCTGGAAGTGGTGGGCAGTTATTACCACGTTTCTGTATCCTTACTGTTACAGCCTTCACGTGGGCATCTATCCTTCACACAGGCATCCATATCCCTTTCCCACACCCCACGAGTAAAGGATTGCCTGTCGCTCAGCCGCCCACGGGCTGAGCCACCCCAGACCATATGGGCGATGGTGCTGCCTCCCTGGCGCTTTCCGTGTTTTCTCAGCCTTGTAGCAACCTGTCTGTTTCATTCTCACCTCTGCCAGGTGAGAAGGAAATCATAAACAACATGCCCACAAAAGCCAGGGATGGAAATAATTAAATTAATTAGCTACCTGGAAAACATTCAGAGCTAAGGAGGGGATCTCCTTTGGATGGGAGAAGATGGACAGTGACAAAGGAAGTAGAAGAAAAGGAGCTGGTGGTGGCAGACACGTTGTTTGTGAAGTGGGAGTAGTCTTTGTTGAATGGTGGTGCATTGTCCGTGGAAGGCCAGCAACAGCCAAAGCACTGCAGGAGCTTATGTGGGAATACAGACCCCAGATTAATCTAAATTCTTAATTGCCTAGATGCCTCATAGGCACCTAAGTGCAAAATAACCTTCTCACAGCCTCAGTGTAGTTGCCACTACTCTCTGCAGGCTTCTGAAATCCACTTTTCAGATGCCCAAGTGCCATTTCTAGGGGAGAACTGCCTAAGTCTTGTTCGCTGTTGAGCAGTTGGATGACTCCACCTCTACCAGGGTTCACAGAGCACTCCTCCATCTGATCTTCTGTTTGCACTCCTGGAGCATGTTGTCTGCATTAGAGGACTTAAAACGGAGATAGCAGCAGCAGTCTCTTTAACAGCCTGTGGAATATAGGATGCCCATTTATAGATTTTTCTCCTGGCTTTTAACACATTTCGTAGAAAAATACCTGAGCCTTTCTGTTTGCATGATCAGGAGCTGCAAATATCACATCACAACCAAGTGCTCAGTTTTTATGAATCCTTGTATCACATTGTTCTTCCTCATTTTTACCCAAAAAAATCCAAACGCAGCAGATCTTTAGGTTGTAACATTTAATATCCTAGGTCCTTGCAGAGAACCTCACCCATAGTCCCTCCTGCCAAGGACATTACAATTTACCACAGATTGGGCATGAAAACCAGAGGAAATGTCTTTGGGTTTGAATCTGTTATTGAAATTTCTGTCCATAAATTGAGCATAATTTCAGTGTTACAGATACATGCTCACTGTAGGTCCCATAACAGTTTAAATGTAATTGTGATGGTAGGCTTTATTATTGAATGCTTATTTTTTAATTGGAAATCAAATCCTTGCTGCCTGACTGAAAGCTGCTCTTGTTTATATAAGTGTATAGCAGCTCCACTCAAGCCACTGGCATTGTACCAGGGCCGCCGAGAATACTATCGTCTTCAGAACAGCATAAACTTATTAGGATGACTGTTTGATCTTATAAGTGAATTCAGCAAGTTAAAATCACCCTTCATCTAAAGCAGATAGTTGCATTAGGGTTAAATTAATTGATCTGCTTGATGGTTATATCCTGGAGGCTGCCAGGATCCTGAGAGTACCACTCTCCTTACTGCCTCGCTCACTTCCTAGGATGAAAGTGATGGGACTGAAGGAAATGTGCAAGTTGGAAATGCAAATGCGTCACCGCCCACTTCTCTGTTATTTATTGCTGTTTGCATAGCAGCTCAGGTTTGTGTGACATATCAGGCAAGTAAAGCGTCAGGTTGCTGCCTGACAGGATGGGAAGCCTGATTGGTCGCCACGTGGCTGAGGCATTACTGCTTGCACAGAGTGAAGGCAATGTGAGCGTAACCTGACAGCAAATTTAAATTCTTCATTCGCCTACTCTCCATTAGATTCATGCTTTATGCTGGCTGTTCGTGAAGATATGCCAGTATAAGAGATGCATGCTATACCAGCTGTGCTGCTGGAACAGGAATCATAGAATCATAGAACAGTTTGGGTTGGAAAGGACCTTAAAGCCCATCTAGTTCCACCCCCCCTGCCATGGGCAGGGACACCTTCCACTAGACCAGGTTGCTCAAAGCCTCATCCAGCCTGGCCTTGAACACGTCCAGGGATGGGGCATCCACAGCTTCTCTGGGCAACCTGTTCCAGTGCCTCACCACCCTCTCTGTGAAGAATTTCTTCCTGATATCTAATCTAAACCTCCCTGTTTTCAATTTAAACCTGTTACCCCTTGTCATGTCACTACAGGCCCTTGTAAAAAGTCCCCCCCAGCTTCCTTGTAGGCCCCCTTCAGATACTGGAAAGCTGCAATGAGGTCTCCTCGGAGCCTCCTCTTCTCCAGGCTGAACAAGCCCAGTTCTCGCAGCCTTTCATTACAGCAAAGGGGCAGGAAGAATAGCTTGCAGTGGTGGAATGCTTTTCTGAAGTGACATTTAGAAAGGCAAAATGCAGATGAGAAAGAAGTGCAAATTTGCAAGGAAGATGATCTTCTTTCCCATACCGCCCTGTTTTCCTTTATTTGTATGTGTGTTTCCTCCTTTACCTGTATTGTATCTTTTATTCCACCTTGAATCTCTGATGCTTTTAGAAGTGGTTTAAGGGCACCCATATAGAAATATGGGTCATCATTATATTGCTGATAGGTGCACCGTGCTTCGCCTCAAGTCCCTTTAATTTTGCTCCACACTTCAGCGTACAGGCAGCCATATGTTTGTTTTACCTACCTTCATGTCATCACGAACACTGAATGAATAATGGGCTTCTGGTAACCATGTTCATCCTTTAGACAATCCTGACAGTAGAGCATCTGTGTAACAGGCAGAGGAAGAGGGAAAACGAGAGAAAGAGGGAAGGAGACACATCTTTGATCTATTCCAAGAGTGAAGAACATGTTGACTGGGACTTGGACCTTATTTAACCCCTGCATCTATCGATCAAAAACACTGATTCTGAGCAATCGGGCTTTATTAGCTCCATTTGATGCAGAACTACTTGTTCAAATGCAGAGTGAGATGGAAGAAGTCATAAAAGTCAATCTGTTTGTTAAAATTCTTGCTTCTGGTAGATTATATGGTAATTTTCATTGAAAATTGAATTATAGAAAGCCATGTGAATGTGGCTAAACACAACCTGGGAAATTGTTCTGAGAAGAATATATCCTGTATCTTGGTGGAAAAGTAAAACATCCTATAATCTAGCCGTTGCTATGGAAATGCTTAAATTAAATGTAAAGCATGCATAAATTTTCAATATACCCAGCACTTTGGGAATTGGGGACATATGATATGGGAAAAGCCATATACATGAACACTAAGCAGAAGATAAAACATGGGATTTTTTTTGGCAGACCTGTATATGGAATATTCCACTGGCATATCTATACTTCATTCTGAGTGCAGACCGAAGCCCACACTTGAAAACCAAAGTATTTCTGTGCAAACTTCAGGACAAGCCAGAAACTTGGGCCTGAGCTAATTGTGCCACCAGCTATCCTACCTTCACCTGCAGCACTACAGCTTGGCCAGCTTTGGGCGAACAAGCTGACCTGGAGTCACTTGTAGAAAGGCCCTGCATAGCACCACAGAAGATCATGGGATGTGGGTTGGCCCAGGCTGACCCTGTGTGGAGCAGAGGGAGCAAGATGACTTCCAGAGGTGCCTTCTGACCACAGCTATTCCATGGTTCCCTGAAGTTGGAATACATGAATAGCCTGATATAGAATCATAGAATCACAGAGGGGTTGGGGTTGGAAGGGACCTTAAAGACCACCTAGTTCCAACCCCCCTGCCATGGGCAGGGACACCTTCCACTAGACCAGGTTGCTCAAAGCCTCATCCAGCCTGGCCTTGAACACTTCCAGGGATGGGGCATTCACAGCTTCTCTGGGCAGCCTGTTCCAGTGCCTCACCACCCTCTCTGTGAAGAACATTTTCCTGATATCTAATCTAAAACTACCGGCTTTCAATTTAAACCCATTATCATCTTGCCCTTCCAACAGTCTGTCCACTGAGCTACAGAAGTTTTTCAGAAGATGTAGATATAAAGGAAAAAAGACAGGAAAGCACGCTGGGCTAAATTCCATTCCCTTATCCCCATTTTGTGTGCAATGTGGATCTGACATAGAGTGAGGATTTGAAAGGCGGTTTGCATGATACTCCAAAAATTGCCAGTTCGCTCACAAGACACTCTTTTGGCTGTAGGAAGGACCCCCTGGGGGCCATGCTTTTTACTAGGTGCTCAAACTGTTGGTTGTGTAAGCCCTGTGCACTAAGGAGAAGACAGCACGCTGCGGATCATCTTGGGATGAGGTTGCGGACTTGTTGCACATGCACAGGCGTGTCTGTACGTGCCTCAGTATCACAAGTGACTGGATGCACCACCTCTGAGGAACCACCAAGAATGGCTGGTGATTCGTGTTATGGTACATAGGAGCTACCCGCAGAAGTCAGGCTTGCCATACAAGATGCTATGCTATCGCTGTTTGACATAAAACCACAGATGTAGAGTGAGGGTAGGAGAAAGCCTTCCAAGTTTCTGTCTGTGGTGATGCTGTTGTGGCAAATGTCTAATGAGCCTGAAGACTGCAATTTACAGAAACATTCTGAATCTCTACATGCTTGAAAGACAGCTTTTGTAAGGTGGTTTGGTTTTCTGTTTTGATCTTCTTGTGAAATTATAGTTCAGCATTGTAATGCAAATTAAAAGAGAAACTCTGAGTCTTCAACTTGCAGCTTCTTAAGTGCCAATTTCCTCTTTAAAAAAAACCTGTATCAGGGAAATGTCACATGAAACTATGCACACACACACATGTACATTTAATAATGCAAGTTATGCAGTTTAATCTAAGTCCTGACTTACGATATGAAGTGGCTTCCCTCCCCAAGGAACTTTGTGTCTGTCTGCATCAGGGGTTTAATTCGGGAAGGCACTTCTGGAATGGTTCTCAGAGGTGAAAACAAGAACTGGTGTCCTTTTCAGTGAAATCAAATCAGAAAGTGTGCTCCAAAAGCCTAATGTGCCCCATCCACTGATGGGTGTAGACCACAGCCCTTCATTTGAATAGGTGGGCCTAGCCCAGGACGTGATACAGATGGGGATTCAACATAGCTGCCGTGGTAAGAAACACGTCAAGCTCAAAAACCATGAAAGATCACAGGTGTAATTCTGACTCCACTAAAGTGGAAAAAAAAAAATTCACTTTGGAGAAGGCATATAATACCTAGAGTTGGCAGTCTCCCTGCCTTGGCAGCTGGGTGACAAGAATGAACAGCTATAGCAATCGATTTTTAGATACGGCTACTGGATCCAAAGTCACAGTATATGCTGAATTGGACTTACCTGCAGAGCAAGAAAAATACACCCTTTTTCACCCTTCAGTAAAGACATATTAACCCTGCTGGACAGTCAGATTAATGGATAGCTTTATTAACGTCATAGCTTGTCCGTTGGCCATTGTCCATATGCACAAAAAGAAATCCTGTGCTAATGCAGCCTGCACCTGCCTGTCTTTTACAGCCCTTTTAAATACTGTTTTGCACAGATGTGAGTGTTCATAATTTGTTAATAAGTGGTATGACGATGGGGAAAAAAGTGTATTCAGTCATGGTCTTCATCTGCATATTTATTACTTCTATTTTTATTGTTTAATTTAGATAATGCTGGAATGCTCAGGGTTGAAGATGATAGCCATTCACACATGCAAATAACCTCACATCATCTTCAGGGAGATGCCAGTAAAGATGCTGTGATGTCCATATACACAGGTGTTTGATGAGGGAATTTCAGGTGTATATTTATGTTAATTCTCCACCAGGTAAAATATTCTGGCAGAAAAAATCTGGAAGCTGCAAATGGTATTTGGTGGATTTCAATTCAGTTTGTAAGCTACATGCTGTGTCTTTGTAACCCATGGCATAGGGAAATTATTTTAACTATAGAGTTAAATGTTACTGGATCCTTTTGAGACTGTTTTGGCAAACATAGAGCCTATTAAAGAAAGAATGAGGAGTCATATTTGTGACAATATGTTGGGAATAGAATTTAAACTATAACATCTGCATTATGAGAATATACTTTTTAATTAAAGACATATTTACACAGCTAATACAGCTCAGAGAGCATTGGAGGAAGCCGTTATTCCTTGTCACAAGAGTCTGGTCCTCAGGTTTGATTTGATTCACATGTGAACAACGTATATCTCAGTGTTTGGATTAATGGCCACTTGATTCAATCCAAATTGCATGTTGTGACTATTTTATTTGGTACAGTACTTGAATGCAGTGTATTTAAATATTCTACATTGTAAATTAAAACCTTTTATCAAGTCATAATTATCAGATATAGTAATCAAGATACAGCAGACTTTATTTCTTTGGGGAAAAAATATATTTAAAGAACAATAAGAAGTTAATATGCCTCCATAAAAATTTAGATGCATGAGGCCAGATTGTGACAGCTTGCTCATACAGCAATAAGGTACCATTTAACATGCAAATTAGGTAATGGGGACTATCTGCTTTTTTTATAGAATATAGATTGGTTTGGTTTGGAAGGGACCTTAAAGACCATCTAGTTCCAATCCCACTGCCATGGGCAGGGACCCCTTCCACTAGACCAGGTTGCTCAAAGCCACATCCCGCCTGGCCTTGAACACTTCCAGGGATGGGGCATCCACAGCTTCTCTGGGCAACCTGTTCCACTGCCTCACCACCCTCTCTGGGAAGAACTTCTTCCTGATATCCAATCTAAATCTCCCCACTTTCAATTTAAACCTGTTACCCTTTGTCCTGTCACTACAAGCCCTTGTAAAAAGCCCCCCTCCCAGCTTCCTTGTAGCCCCTTCAGGTACTGGAAGGCTGCAATAAGGTCTCCCTGGAGCCTCCTCTTCTCCAGGCTGAACAAGCCCAACTCTCTCAGCCTGTCCCCACAGCAGAGGTGCTCCAGCCCTCTGAGCATCTTCGTGGCCTCCTCTGGACTCGCTCCAACTGGTCTATATCCTTCTGATGTTGAGGGCCCCAGAGCTGGACGCAGTAGTCCAGGTGGGGTCTCACAAGAGCAGAATAGAGGGGAGAATCACTCTCAGAGTGCGACCATCCAGCCAGTTCCTTATCCATCGAGCGGTCCATCTGTCAAATCTACGTCTCTCCAGTTTAGAGACAAGGATGTTGTGCGGGACGGTATTGAAGGCTTTGCATAAGTCCACTTTTGAAGTGCTTGGTTCAGATATCCATATTAATTCTTGGTTATACTGAACTCCACATGTTTCCCTGATTTCTACAGTGAGAATTATTTGTGGAATATGATACTATTTAATTGAGGAAGGCTATCACAAAGTGTATGGAAAGAATGGGTTCATGTAACTTTTATCTTTGGTTAAAGTCTAGGTTTACTTCAAGTTTACCTGGTATAAATCCAGGTTAAAACATGAAAACTCTAATATTCTGAAATGTAAGGTAAAAGTTTGGCTTTTTTTCCAGAAAATAATAGTATGAATACTTTGAATCAACTTTACTTTTATGATAGTTTTAAATTTTTTCCTGAACAACAGATGTTCTAATCCCTAAATTGTATGCATACAAATCATGCCAAATATTCACTTACATAACATGTAATTCTTGGAGTTTTATCAGGTTAGCTAAATCACTGTTTACTCAAATTTTTACGTTTGTCCATCCCATTGATGGCCTAGCACTGGCCAGTGGAAAATAAGTGTGTGAATAACAGTCTCTCATTTTTCCTTGTCCATTCTTCCCTCGATGGGAGCACTGGATGGATTTTTTTCAAGCTGACGCACACTGGTTTTATTAAGTCAAGATCAAAACAATGCACTTCTATTTTACCTGGATCAGGGTTCCTGTTCCTAAAATAATAATACTGTTTCTGATTCCTATAAAGGTGAATTTTGTTGCCTTCAACCACCTTCTAAGAAAGTGGACTTTTCATTTCTAACAAATAATTGCTATTGTTCAATTTGTTGTATTGAATGCCTGATGTATTCATTAAGTAACATCAAGGTGATTGTGAGAACATGAGGCCTTGTTACTATGGAAATACACATTTACTTACACAAACACATTTCAAAAAGAAAAATCACTGTTATAAAAGTTCATCAAAAGATAAAATAAATTTGTTCATACAGTTAGAATAAAATCCTGCTTTTTAAATATTGATCGGGTTGCAGTAAGAACTATTTTCACTTTTTTGCTTGTACATGTTAACGGGGGGGCTGCATATGGGATTGATGCTGAGTCAGTTCATATCCCACCAGCTGTCACAGACAGTGGCAGAAGGAGATGCTATTTAAGGGGAGCATGTGAACCTGGCCACCTTCTGCTTTAGCCAGCTCCTCCTTTTCTGCTTAGTTTGTCAGGCCCAAGCGAGTATTTTCACCACCATTTCACATCTTCCTCACAGTCGTCTTGAAACAAAATGGTCTGATGTTTCAGTCATCTTCAGGTTTCAGTATTTTTCCTTTTTCTGTCAGATCTCACTATTTCTCCCAAGGTTTATTTCTACCCTTGATGTATTTGGGACGCTCTTATTTCATCTTCTGATCTATTTACCAAATGTCTGCTCTGCTGTATAGAGAATCAAGTGATCTAGAGCTGTCACCACGGACACTTTTCCAAGCCTCAGATGAGCTGTGAACACAAACTCCAGCTTCACTCTGTCACTGGTAAGGAAAGCTTCTTCCAAGAGAGGAGCTAAGATGTCTAACCCGGCCAAGTTGGGCCATTTGGCTCCTGCCGTAGCTGCTCCAGAGACCCTCAGCATAGGGTCACTTAGGGGATGATCAGCTAACAGCTCTGTAGCAGAACATTCTGCATTTTCCTTAGCTTCTCAAAGCACATCAGGAAAACTGAGATTTCCTGGGGCCATACCGCTGCTGCTTAATCTTACCGAGCTCTTTGGCTGGTCATGTTCCAAGGAAGTCCTCCAGCACCAGAGCCCACAGTCTGGTGCAAAGTGGCAGGAGGTCTCAACTCCAGCCTCTCCTGAAGTCATGTCGCACTGCTTCCTTCAAGGGGGTATGGCAACAGCATGATAACTGCTCAGGTAGCTCCAACAGAAGAGGTTTGTCCTGAACTGTGTGGCTGGAGGTGGATGCTGCAAAGGAGGCGAAGGCCAGGTCAGACAAACCCCCACTGCCACCGCCATGTTCAGAAATAGCTGTTTTTCCTGTCCTCATGCTAATAGTGCCTGTCTGCCTGTGCTTGTCTCGTCCTCTGCCTGTCTTCTGGGGAGCAGTGAAAAACAGCCGGGAAGAACAAAGGCCCCGACCCATTTACTCTTTCTTGTCAAAGCCTTGATCTCAAAAGTGAAGACTTGGGTGTAAATGTGAGCTGTCGGGGGCTGTGCTGAGGAAGAGTTTTTGAGGGCTTTCATGTCAGCTCTAGAGGTGCTCTAGAAGAATTACACGTGCTTACCTGATAAAATAAAATCGTGTAATAGGCATTCCTACAAAAATAATAGGAAGAATGATAAAATCCCTAAGTACACCCTATTAAAAAAAAGATGGATAGCTTCAGAGGATGGTGGAAACACTTTATAGGCTTTGCTGCCAACACTGGATCCTGAAACAATCCTTTTTCTACCCACACCTGACACATTTGTGTGGGGAAGATGCTTGTAGGTAGGATCATTTGTATCTACCAAGACAACTTAAAGCTCACATGACAAGGGAAAAAAAATTACAGCTATAGGTATATACTGTGTATTTAGTTATAGAAAAATACATGAAAATGCATCAGAGAATGGTTACAGATCCGTGCTTCCTATAATTCTTCAGGTTGAAATAAGCTTTTTGTCTCATCCAAATCTTTTAATACAGGAATTCACTGAAACATAAATATATTTTTTCTTATAAATAAGAAAATATACTACTTTTGGCAAGGAGATGTAGGAATTACAAGGTAGAATAGGTTCAGAGTTATCTGCTTGTAGTACATATATATCAAACATATGCTTCAAAAGCAAAAAAAAAATCAACTATACAATATGGAGCTTAACAATGTAAAAAACAATTCTATGGAAATACAAAATGGATTTTATGGTTGCTAGGTTTTGTTTCATGTTGGCTTGCTTTCTTATCAACTGAAAATTCTTCTGTTGTATACCAGAGCAAAGGACCTGCAACATTTAAAGTGTGTGGTAGACTTGTGTTAAACGAAATCTGGTCTGACAGATGCTGAAAGAAGATAAATTATTTAAGAAAAATGTTGCATAAAAGTTTTACTGAATTGAGAGAAAGAAAAAATTCCCATGACTATCTGCTTTGCTCTAAATAACGTCAATAGAAGTAGCAACACTGAAATACCTATTTGTAGAAGAAAGACGTCATGGAAAAATCAAAAATCTCTGTAACTGCTATTCTTTTTGTGTTTGGGGAGCATTTAACTTTCAAGGTAGCTTACTGCAACTATTAGAGGATCTTACTTGTGTCAACTATTGCTATGAAATCAAGAAAAATACTTGGTAAATAAGATTTCAAAATTATCTATTTTCTTTTCTAAAGCTTTCAAACTATCTTAACAACTCCCTATTCATTCAGAACAGATAGAAGAGAAATTGAGAGATTTCATGGTATTTGGGTTTTTTATATGCAGTTCGGTCTTGCTTGACTTCGGCTGTTATGGTTGTATTAATCCTGGATATGACAGAATTATTTTGGAGGAAAAGTGCTAAAATGTTCTTGTTGACCTTTGTTAGCTAAAGAACAGCTCCTTTTTTATTCAAACTAACCTTTCTTTTCAAAATGGAGTTAGGTTACATCAAATAAGGCTAACAGTTTTAAATGATCAAAACCCAATTAAATCTTTCAGAGTAATAAAAATATTTCTGTTGATGTGACCTTTATTTATTTATTCATCCATTCAGTTTTTGGATGATGGTATGTGAAAATGTTTATATGTGAGACATTCCTAATATTGCAAGATGTGAGAAAAAAATTGAAATCTTCAAAATTCTTACAAGAGACAAATGTTTTCATGTATTTCCACATATTAGGATGCACTTCACATTTGACTGTCAACAAGACGTTAGGAGTTGATTTTAGACAGAGCAACTTTTGTGATGGGGAGTTGAATCACCTAATTCTAGAAAGACTTTGGAGGAGATGTAGGTGCTCCTACTATAACTATCATGATGTAATTATGAGAATATACTTATTAAGCTAGTCTTAGCATTCGTGAATTAAAGATTTGCTCAAAATTTTTGAAAACAAAGGACAGATCTTCACTTAATACAACAGTTTCTGAATTATGTCTTAACACAGTCATAAAAATAGCAACAAAATCCTCCAGTAGTGGATTGATGGACTGTTGTGTAACTATTTGGAAAGTATAAGAGAACAGGTGAGGAAATTAAAATGTCCTTCATGTTGAGAAGTAATCCTTTTTATTTGCTACAGCCCAGAAACTATTAATTTGTCAGTGCCTGCATAAGGGGATGGTGGTCTCCATTGATAATTGCCTATGAAAATGTCGTACAACCCTACTTCATGCCTCTGTCTTTTCCCACACCCCATATGTATGTTTTTAAATCCTCTTAGGGAACGGATTTTTCACTTTCTGCATGAAGACAGTGGCCATTTGTTGTTGTTTCCTGTGCAATGCAAATAGGCATAGTAATAAATATTGTCAGAATCCGTGAATCAAAGGAATTTATGCAAAGAACTAACAGAAAATATAAGACGATTATAGAGGTGAGATTGTTCCCCTCCTTGGCCCAAATAGCTTGGCAAAATTGAGGGCCTGAGAGCTCTTCTTGTTGAGAGGAGCAACTGATGATGATAGATTCTGTTAGCTGTTGTTTGCAAATCTAGCTTATTTACAGGAAAAGTGTTAAAACCTGTTACTCTAAATAGCACAGAAAGAATGATAAGTCATATCATTGTTTACAACACAAAGCCTACCGTCTAATTGGCAAAAAAAGAAAAAGCAAACACACACTCTACCTTGGTTCTTGCTGGGGCTACCCTTAGTTTGTCTATGGCTGTCCTCTCTATTTTTGCTTTACTGTTCTCCTTTATGCATTTGCCATACTTCCACATTAATGCTTTCTGTTTCCTTGACCATAAGCAAGGAGGTATTGAACTGCTCCAACCACCAAGAAGAGTGGCTGGCATGACCTCCAGCATAGCAGGAAATTTAGTCAGGAAAGGAAAATAAGCACAAGAAAATGAGTTCAGCTTGTCAGCCACGATTCTGGGCAGCTTTACTGGAAAGGCGGGGAAAATACTCTTCCTCAGTTTGTCAAGCTGATACCAAGAAGTGCATACTTCTGGAAGAATCTGTGCAGTGCAGGAGGTTCTGGGTAGGTACAGAGGTCTTCATTCTTCTAATCTGCTTTCTTAACGTATCTTGGCCTTTTGCCCTCCCTTCAAAGAAAAAAACATGTTCTACTGCAAAGAATGCTTTATTAAGTCTTTGTAACGCTTGTCCCACTGCCTCCATGCATGTACGCAGAAACGTTTCATTATCCAGTCCCTAGATATGTAACTGGGGCAACATTCTCTAAGGAAATAATATGATGTAAAATGTCTCCTGAAGAGATGGCTGAGTGCAGAGTGGGCAGACTTAGTCACAGTTGTCTGAAACACTTCATGATACAAAAGAAGTTTGCCTTTTCCCTTGCAGTGCTAGTCGGCATTTGTTTGCAGGGATCCCAGGGTTTTCCTAATTCGGTCTAGTCTATTATTTTGTATTTTACATCAATTCAAATAAATGAAACTGCTTGGATTAGGGGATGATAATAATAAAAATACAAAGAAATCTCTGGGAATCTTTTGGTTCTCAAAAACTGTTTCATTTAAATAAAAATGAAGCACCACAACAGCAAAATAAAAACCATTAGATAAAGTGATGTTATAAATAATGGTACTCAGAGATTTTATTTACAAGTAAATGTATGGACACATTCACAGCACAAGAGCTTAAAAATAACTCTTCTTGCATTTTATCATCTTTCAATCACACTAACTTATAATATGTATGCTTCCTGCTTTATGGAATTATTTCCACAAGAGACAGATGGGCAGCTAGAAAGTAGGTTTGTTTTAAAGATATTACAGTGTGACTATCACTGTGACTGTATTACCAGACCTGATTGTTTTGTGGTAGTAGGAATAACAGTGGTTACCTCTAACATGTGTTTGGGTTTTTTGTTTTGGTTTGGGTTTGTTTGTTTGTTTGTTTTGGGGTTTTTTTTCTTTCTTCCTTTGCTCCCATCCACTTGTAAAGTTAGACCCAGATTCTGTATTTGTAGCAAGTTGAGTGATGTAGAATAACTACATTAATATCCTTGAAGCCCCAACATGTGTTCGTACTTTTTTCCTTGGCTTATATGGTACATCTTTTTTATGTTTTAGAAAACCAAACCAAAAAAAAAGTGACCAGATAAAAAATAGGGATATACGTGTTGGTATTCCAGCAAATGTCATTTCACTGTGTGACGACCTTACGATTCTATGATTTCCAGCTAGGCAGCTGTCATGGTTTAATCCCAGACAGAAATTAAGCATCCCACAATCACTGTTAATTCTCCCACACGCACCCCCAAGTGGGATGGGGAGAGAATCTGAGGAGTGAAAGTGAAAAAACTCGTGGGTTGAGATAAAGACATTTTAACAGGTAAAGCAAAAGACACACATGCAAACAAAGCAACACAAGGAATTCATTCACCCCTTCCCATGAGCAGGCTGAACCATCAGTTCAGCCATCTCCAGGAAAGCAGGGATCCGTCACACGTAACAGTGACTTGAGAAGACAAATGCCATCACTCTAAACCTTCCTCATCTTCCTTCTTCCCCCTCCCCTCCCACCCCCCCTCCAGCTTTATATGCTGAGCGTGATGTCATATGGTATGGAATATCTCTTTGGTCAGTTGGGGTCAGCTGTCCTGGCTGTCTCCTCTGAGGTTCTTGTGCACCCCCAGCACACTCACTGGTGGGGTGGGGTGAGAGGCAGAAAAGGCCTTGACTCCGTGTCAGCACTGCTCAGCAGTAACCAAAACATCCCTGTGTTATCAACACTGTTTCCAGCACAAATCCAAAACACAGCTCCATACCAGCTACTGTGAAGAAAATTAGCTCTATCTCAGCCAAAACCAGCATTACAGAATTACTGTCCCATGTGTATACTATGCTAAAATACCACCTGGAATTAAGATTTTTTAGGACTTACAACATACACATGATTTCTTCTGAACCATCTGAAGTATTTAAGTTTTGAAGTTTTTGAGAAGCCAGATAATGTGTAAGTCCAATCTGTTGACTGAGGTGGGGAGCTCAATTTCGGTATAACAAGAAAATGAATGAAGAAGAAAATACCCTGTAATCACCCTGGATAACCTAAAGAAATCCTTTACTTCAGATGACAGGGACAGGCGGTGTGTATTCAGGTCTACATGAGAAACTTTGCATCCTGAAACACTTCATCCCACAGCTTTGTGCCAGTCCTCCTCTGGAGGACTCTACCAAGCCACTCCTCTTGTGAGTTTGGGAAGAAGGGGCATACTGGACCCAAGGCAGATTTCTGTCCCACACAGTTCCTACCTGAGCCTAAGCAGTGGGGTTATAGTTTAAAACAATACCGCTATGCAGTACTCATCACCACTGTGGAGACACTGGAAACTTCAAGAGCAACCCTTAGCCTCATTCATTAACGTATCTGAGGTGGCTGGAATCTTCCCTGTTACAAAGCAAGATAAGGTTTCTTTGAATTTCACAAAACACGAGGCCTTTTTCTTTTCTTTTTGTGTCAATTTGAAATGCCAGTAATTCATTTTTAATCTGTATAATTAATACAACTACACACTGTTGTAAAAAGCAGTCCCAATCAAAAAATAACACGTTTTCATTATAAAGAACTTTGCAGGGGGACATTGTAAAGAATTGCAAAATCAATTTTAAATGTAATTTCGAGTCATTAAATTTCTTGAAATTGATTCTTTTCCAAAAAAGAAGAAAAATTCAACTGGTTTTCCAAAACTTTTCTTCAAAATTTTTCCATTAAATACCTATTTAAAATTTATAATTAAAATTTTAGAAATTCCTAATTCTGTTTTCTAATTGGAAATGTACTGTAGAAAACCGCTTCTACCTCTGGAGCAATAGAAACTGGAGTGAAAGTTCTTATATTGACCATAGTTATCAGAAAGAAAGATTTTTTTCTAACTCAAAGAAGTATAGCACAATAGACTGAATTACTCTCAGATTTCCAAGGCAATTTGTTTAACCTTTATATGACTTCTCATCATCATCTGCAGAAATGAGGTAATGGCTCCCACTTCCAATCAAGTGCCATGAGCATTAATCCATTGTTCCAGTACAGAGTAAGTAAATCCACAGATGAGGGGCTGGAGCAGTTGTCATGAAATAAAATTTTGGTTTGGAGCCTGCATGATTGAGCATCAAGTACGCACACTGGATGCAATGGACATAGTGGTTGCTCAGAAGCTCAGCCTTACCTTCTGAAGTCTGAAGATTTATGTTTCTCATTTCTCCTGTAGGAGTCATGGAGTGGCCAGGTATAAGGATAGTATTTAGTTGAAAGACTGCTGTTATTGACAGAATCCTGCATTCCTATGCTAGAAAACAGCCCTTACTACATGAAATAGTGCAGTGCTCAGCTATTAAAAGCTGATTCTCTGTTCCATGATCTGATTGTCCCATGACCCTGGGAAAAATATGAAAATATGAAAAAATACATGAAGAAAAGGTCTTTAAATCAATCACTGTCATTAGACTATTACAGAAATAATTGCACTTGTCAATTAAGCTTGAAGAGAAGCTAAATTGGTCACTGGACTGCAAGAATCCAGTAACAAGTTTTGTACTTGGCTGAGCTACTACACAACATACAATGTGATTCGTATTGTATCTGAACCCAAGCTCAGGTATGAGCAAAGACAAACAAGCTTTTATTCAAGGTTGCCTACCAAATTTTTAATCGGAATACATTCCAAGCGAGGTACTCCAGCTTAGAATTGCATTTGCTGTTTTGCATTCACGGAAGATATGAGTACACAAAGTAAAAATATATGAAACAAAAGGGATCCGTTTCTTGGAAAATATCTTTTCATATCACAGTTGTTTTTCTCTAAAAATACCCTCAAATTATTGAGTAATTGACAAGCAGACAGCCTGATTCTTCTCTCTCTTTTCCTCAGCAACTGACAGCCTGGTACAATACACTACATGCGAAAACTGTTTAAATCCTTTTGTGGAACACCTTTCCACATGGATATGCAGCTTAGCACAGAGGAGGGCCTGTTACGGTGTGCAAGTAAATTTAATTTCTTATAGAATTTATACTATAAACTAGCTATAATTATCCTGGTGAGGGTTGAGGGGGGGGGGAAGTGAATTTAAAAAGAAGTAAGGATAATCTTCTAATTTAGCAAAGTCTGATTTTCAGATAAGGAATCACATTTGGGCTCCATCTGACTGTTAAATGTGCCAAATTAAAAATGCCAGAGATGTCTAATTCATGCTGCAGACTAGTGATAGTACACAGTCATTATGCCAGTTAGATGGAAGCCATTTAAAGGGAAGATAAAACAGAGAGTGGGATGGTATATGAAGCCCATTTTAACAGTGTGACAGAAGCGTATGATCCTATATTTTCCTATATTATGGGAACCACAGAAGCTGCAACTATTTACCTTATGTTTCATATCCATCTTTGGAAAAGACTAAGGCCTAATGTTCTAATTTTCTCCCTGATGAAGCTGCAGCTGCAGAAATGGCAAATGGAAATCTGCAGCAGAGTTTCTTGGAAAGCCTGCTGAGGTGTCCACGAGCCGCATTACACAGCAGCACCACAGCTCTGTAAATAAGGATCATCTGCTGTACCCTCAGTAGGACCTGAAGAAGTCCCTAGGAAGGCCGAGGACTTTTGGATACTGGGCCGCAGCCCAGTCTGTTCTTCACAGATGAAATGCCTTGTGGAAGGCCTCAGATGCCTCAGGGTGGTTTGCCCTATCTTCCCACACCTCAGCCTGCAATAAGGAAAGCTGTGCATTACACTGCATGCATTTAGGTACTCCAGCAGAGCCAGATCTTAAAGGAACTTAGATAACTGTTCCACAAAAATGGCGCTTGCACTTGGAACACTGCTTTTCTGCTCCCCTAACGCAGACCACTCAATACCAGCTTAAGCCTAGCCTACAGTTTTGTATTGCAGTCCATAGTTATGCAAAGGAAACAAGTGCCTCATGGCTGCTCACTACCTCCTCGTAGTGAGGAGGTGCAGGAAGGCAGGAGTCACACAGCTGTCTCTGTCATTGCTCCAGCCCTGGTCTCTCCTGCAAATTTCCCTGCTGGTTGCTTCCAGGTGGGTTTAATCTTCACTCCTCCATCTGGCCATTGCACACCTATTAGGATGAGGATCTGCCAGCCCACCAGCAGCCTGAATAGCAAACAAAAAATTGAAAAGGCAACAAAACTACAGAGGTGACTAATCATAATTTCAACATGAACAGGGAGGGGATATAATTATTCTGTAGGTTTAGTGGTTTGGGTTGCTTTCTAGACGTAGCAGATCTCATGTAAAACAAGCATTTTACTGGTGATGATACACAACTCCTGTATGAAGTGAAGAGATTAAACTGTTTATGTTCAACTGCTGAAAACACTCCAGAAATTAATGTTAATGTCAGAAACCTTATTAGGTTTCACAAGAGGTAGGAAAGCTCCAGTCTAATCACAAGACAGAAGGTCTTCAGGCTTTTGAGAATGGCATCTGAAGGGCATTTAGATTGTTTTCTATAAAAGGAAAGGACAAATTTCCAGTATGTATATAATCACGGGTAGCATTTATGTTGTCATCCTCCCCAAAGCAGTAACAAAGTGCACAAATGGTGGATGATTAGAGAGGTCAGTGAAGTGCTCCATTCAGCTGTAATTGTAGAGTTTTTAAAAATTCTTTTGACATCAGAAAATATCATATGTTTTTTTAACCCAGCTTTTTGCTATGATTAGTTAATTCATGCAAAATCAGTGAAGAAACAGAACAGCAAATTAAAAGCAGTAAAGAAATTTGCAGCAGGGATAAGTAATCAGCAAAATCAGTTCACTGTAAAATTACTGCTACCTGCCAACATTTAACTCCACATGCACAAGTATTCAGCAAAATTTTGTTGAAAATACTACCACCTTACAGATCTGGAAAGTACTTTTAAAGAATGCTGCCCCATATACACTTTTGCTGATGCTGCAATCAGTATTCTCTCTTTTCTTGCTCCCCCCAGAGCACTTCACAAAATTTCTTATCTCACATAGAAAATCTGAATACACTGTTTTATTCAATTATCATGCTTCTTAACCTATCATTGTCTTATAAAATCTGGCAGTCTTCCTACTAAGGAAATGATGCGACTCCTGTCTCTCTAATAGGATTTGAAAAAAGGTTACGTTTTACCATTCTGTCATTTTTCTGCCCAGATCTCTCAGTTTTGAGTAATGAATTGATGTATGCTTTCCAATTTTGAGGCAAATTTGCAATAGAGAATAACCAAACAGTGAAAATCAGAAGATAATCTGCCACTGACCAAATAGGAATTTGCATTTCAGTAATATTCTTCGAAATAAGGAATAATTCCAAGTGCTCATAGTTGGCTAAAAGTGGTTGAGTGCTTCAGTCTAAGTGTGAGTGGAGGGTTCAGTCCAGACAAGGGAAATGAACCAGATGACAACATCCATTGCACCAAGTGGAAGTCCATGTTATTTATGAATTTTCTTGTTTCATAAGAGTGTGAAACTGAAATAAAGGGAATACGTGGCAGAAAGGACGTAGAGCTGGGGAAATTAAGAGGCAGTCCTGTGCTGACTCCCCATTGTGAAGACATTCTGATGACCACAGGCTTAAAATTAATGTAATATCCATAATTCCAGACCATGAACGATGCAACTATTGGCATACTGTAACTCAAAGATTACAAAACCCCACCCTTTACAGGCTCAGGTGTAGTTTAGAATTTCAGAAAGATGTCTCTGTAGTGCAGTCCTGTTCACATATCAGTTACACATTCAGACCTATATTGGAATGTTTTGTCATGTGAACTTCATATTCGTCAAAAATGATACTGAACTTAGGAGGTTGTAACTTTGACATGAATGGTTACTTCCTATTCAGTGCACCTAAATTTAGCATTGGTCTTTTATCACTGTTGAGGGAGAATGGGGTGGTTTAACTGATGCCCAGACAAACATCCATAGCTTCTTAAGTGTTTTGATGCTACTTAATATTTGCAGTCATTTCAGTTCTTCAGCTAATGGTGGTTAGCTTGCCATCAGCAACCGGTAGTTCAGAGTCATAAGCTCTCTGGGAGAGTTAATATTGCTTTCTTGGGTTTTAATCTTATTTTATTTAAGGACACCTTTTTTTTTTAAAGAACTTTATTTTCCTCTTCTGGGTTTCTATAGAAGCCCAGGATAAGAAAAGGTTTTAAATGTTAATGTCTTGCCTACTGCAGGATTTCCAAAGAAAGCTGAGAATCCTTTGACTGTGCAGTGCATGGCACAAGGTTGTTTGGGGTTGTTCTGTTCTCCCCATGTCTATCTCCCTGTTTGTTGCATTATCTTTTTACAGCGTGTGAGGGCAGGGGCAATACAAAAAGTCTGATGGAAGAAACAGCTGGGGGTTAAAGCTGTGACCACTGAAATGCTTATCAAAATTCATACCAGCATCAGAGGCAGGAAGAATAAGCTTTAGGAAATTATTCAGATCTCTCTAAAGTCCTTCCACATAGAATTCCATGTTTCTGTTAGTGAAAATGCAGTGTTTTTCTTATCTCACATAATAATCATTCTACTCCTGCATGAGACATTTTACACGTGTTATTCATCAAAAAGGGAAATTGCAAATCCCATTGGGACAACCAGGTACAGAAAGTTATGTCTGGGTTGATCTTAATTTAACTGAAGTTCCAATCCAGTGCTTCAAAGTAGAAAGGAAAAACAGCTTTCAATATTTCAGTATATTCTGTAAAGCCAAACAGAGTGTGGGTACACACAGCTCAGAATACCCAACAGGAGGATTTTGCAGTAAACTAACAAAAGCTGGGTCACTTAGAATCACATATGAGAGGCACCTTGTAGTCTTATGCAGTGTACACCACTAACAAGCTGTTGGAGCATACCCTAGTATATACTGTAATACATGTTATAACCCTAATTCTAGACAGAATAGTAGCTAGTATCTGTTTGCTCTTTGTGTCAACTGGGTTTTTTTCCTTGTTGTTAAAATAAAAAATATTTTTTTAAAAAATGTGAAGGAGATTGAGGGCTGTTCTTGCAGGTTTCTTTGAGTCTTAATTATAATTTCTCCCTCATACAAACAGTCCTGGTAGTCTGCAAGTCGTCTTGATCTTTTATACAATCTTCTTTTCAAAGTAAACGGAAAGCTATAAGACTTCCAGCAGTATTAAATTTTGCATAGATGTTCACTTGCTCTGCAGGACGTTTTTTTCCAGATTTTTGATGATTTATACTCTCTCTTAAGCTACTGATGTAGTTTCCATAGTAAATGGTCTTAGATTTAGCTCATGGTTATCAGCGAAAAAAAACAGCTGAAGCACAGCAGTGTTTCATACATTGTTTATCAGCCATTTGCCAGTGACACCAGCACCGCAGGTGAAGGGAGAGATGACTTTAAACACATTTATTTTCATGCATGTGCATGCAAGCTGTTTGCCTTGCAGAATAATTAGGTGTTCTAAAGCTGATAAATGTGACTGACACTGTTAAAGAGAGGGTGACTTCAGACATTTTCATTCGGGTTTGCTGTGGAGGTGACTTCACAGGGTGGTAGCACTCACGCAGGTCTTCGCTTTTCGCTGTGTTCCTTTGCAGGTTCACGGGTCTGCAGTTGTCACAGGTTACTTCAAAGCTGCCCACTCCGTATTCTACGTGTCCTCAATCTACTGAGAATAGATTTAAATACCTCTGGGGTGTGAATACAAATGAAATCTGAACCCAAGTATTTCACCTTTTATTTTTGCAGCCAGACCCTGCAGGCAGAGATATCTCCATCCGACCAATCTTGGAGCACTGTGAAAACACTCACATGACAATTTGGCTTGGGATTGTCTACGCTTATAAGGGGCTGCTGATGGTAAGTATAGCTTGTTCTGCACAACACTGACTTAAAGCTGCTATTTATGTGTGGGTGTGAACTGAATTATATTTGCTTTCCTGATGGCTGGGAGTGAGTTAAAATTTCCTTGAATATGTGTTTTATAATTGGACCTGTTCTAAACTTCATTAGGTGGTAATATGTAGAATAAATAAGACACTAATAGCACGTGAGCTGAATACTGTTAGTTATACCGCAAACCAATAAATTCAGTAGTGAAGAGAGGGTTCTATCAATAGAAAACTTTGTAAATTAAGAAGCCTGATCATCTGAATTATTTTAGGTTTTTCCAAAAGGTGGGACTAGGTTATTCTAGATGTTTGCCTCTGATTTGCAAATGTCCTTCAGGAACAGTCACAGGAGAAGCAAGATGAATTTGGAGCCTGAAGCAAAATGATCCTTTTGTCATTGAGGCACATCTCCACCAAAAAAAAAAAAAAAAAAAAAGCCCCTAAAGGGGTCTCAACAACCAAAAATCCTAAACCTGGTTATTTAAAAAAAAAAAAAAAAAAAATCTCTAAAGGTGACTATTAGTGATTAAAAGCTCCTAAGCCTCAGGGTTTTAAAAACATCTGACATTTCACAGCATTGACCAGCTGAACACCTATCTTGATCTGAGCCCCATCTGGATCCTAAACCTAGATAAACATTAGTTCCCACTGCCTGAAGGGTTCAATCTGTTCTTTGTATCTGTGGCATGCCTGTTCGTCAGGACACCCGGGAAGTGCTGGGCCAGCTGCTTCCACTCAGCCTGGTTGGTGCTGCTGCCCCTGGGAGCACCAAGGGACAGGGAGCTGCTGGTGCCTGGAGTCTTCCCACCCCGCAGCAAATGAATGCTCTGCTGGGCTGCAGAGCCCTGCTGCTTTTCATGCTGCTTTTTTCAGGCTGAAAGATCTTTAAATACACAATATGAAGTTCAACAGGAAGGGAAGAGAGCTTTTTTCTTAATTCTGAACAGTCAGTAGCTTGTGGTCAGACTGGTCTGCTGGGGAGTGCCTTCAGGCAGAGAAGGCAGTACCAACCAAGTTGCTCCAGTTCCCAGGTGAGAGCTCTAATCCTGGAGCTATCAGCCAAAAGGAAGCCTTCCCACTTAAAAAAGGGAAAAAAAAAAAAAAGGCAACTTTAGCTTTATACACCTATTTTTAGGAGAATGTCTAAGCAGGCTGTGAAACTAAGAGCTAGGACATATTTCATCTCCCCAAAATTATTAGGAATGATGTATTAGGAGAGATTCCACATGTCAGCATTTCTTACTAGGCAGCTCTGAGTGGTTCTGGATGCACAGTAACCTCAGCATGTAGCACAGCATTTAGGGATTTTGGGTTTGAAGGTAAGGCCAACAGACATTAGGAGCCATGACGCTGGCCAGCACTGGAGCCACAGTAAGATATAACTGCCCGCTGGCATAAAACATCACACTGCGTGCAAAAACACAGCACACCACCCCAAACTGCGTTGTATCTGGAGCTTCTTCAAACACCAGTGAACTCGTCCAGCTCACAACAAATCTTTGCAGATAAAAGGGAACAAAGGGTCCTTCAGGCTGCCAAAGCCCCCATACCATAGCAGGGCCCATCTGCAAGTCCTTGCGTAGAGCTGGGAGCTTCAAAATTCCTACTCCTATTTCTTTGTTTGATTATTCCTAAACTGCATAGTGCCAGTTTCTGATTTTGTCTCTTCTTAAAGCCAAATCTTCTGAAGAGACACAGCTAAACTGGACAGCATAGCTTTAGTACCCAATTGCTGACAAGGTATTTAACTTTATTGCAATAGTTACACTCAATATGGTGATGGTTTATGTTTGTTAGGTTATTTATTTATCTCCAGGTATAAAGTTCTTAACTTTTCATCCCTTTTCTAGCATAATACTTCATTACTGGTTTGACATATCTGTCAACAAATTCTTGCTCTTCCTTTGGGAGAGTATTTTTCAGACTGCATATTTAATTTTATGAGATTGTTCTGCCATAATTTGTTAAAAGCAACAATGTTTTCCACCTTTTGTTACTTTCCAATCTCCTTGTATAGAAAATTTGAACAGTTCATTTTGCATTCTGCCAGGTAGAATTTTCCAGTGTTCCTTGTACAAGTGCTTAAGACATTTTTCTTTATGGTTCTGTTTGAAAAGTAAACAAGTAAATACATTTGGTTCACTTAAAGTGGCGTAAATGAACAAATCAAAGTTCCTTTAGAAACACTGAAGGATTCAGACAAATGGTAAGGATTGTTTTGTTTTTTTTTTTTCAAAACAAATTGTTTTCAATTTGAAATCTTTAATTTGTTATTAAAGAGGGAAAATAACATTATATATTTTTAAAATACCTTCTCAGGTAATTTTCTTTGAAGTTGCTTTCAAGTTGGAGTTGTGCTGGACGGTAACCAAACTGCATAGGTTCTCACTAGTTCTTTGCCCTATATTGGTTTGTTGGCATGTACTTTGGACTGTTTTCTACAAGATATGTGACTCACTTTAAGTTTGCAAATGCCATTTGGCATTACTCACTATGCCTATTTCAGGCACACGGTGTTTCATAACCACCAGTGAAATATACACTTTTTATTACTCCAGTGCCCTTTTATCACACAAATCGCTCCGTATGAAAAAGGAAGATACTCTTCTGAATCACTTAAATAATTGCTGTGCTGAGTTATATGAGGACAACAGGATTGATGTGTTTTATCTCATCACCAGAGATGTTTCTGTAAGACATTCTTTGTCTTCAGAACAAAACCCAGAACCTCTCATGTTACTGTATTATTTTATAAACATCTAATATGAAATTCTGCAGTTTGTAATAATGAAATAATCTCTAATTTAACATACTTTATGCTAAAGATCTAGTGTTGCTAATTACAGTACAATGGAATATTTAAGGTGAAATGGCTTAAAGATTTACTTATGCCATAATTATTTACAGTGACCTCTTGTCTCAAAATGAGAATACAAAAAACTGGGTTAACCTAAAAAAGTACTTTTCATATTTGGCTTGAAGATAAAAGCAATACTGTCCATTCTGATAACTTAAATGCACTGATGCAGTGAATAAATCACTCATGGTAAGCCAGAGCACAGAATGGCAGGGAAGGCAAGGCAAGGCAAAATAAGGGAAGACATTACTCACCAGGATGTACAGGTTCCTCGATAGTGAAGTAAGCAAATATTAAGAGTCAGACTCATGATTCTTCGAATAGCTTTGAAAGAATATGAGGAAATGCTTACAAACTGCATGAAGGCTTCTCATTTACTGGATTCAGATTCCTCAGGATTGGCAACCAGAGAGTAATAGGAAGTTGACCATCCTGAATCTTGCCTTTGTCATTGTATGATTCTTCTTAGTGGCCCTACCAAAGTCCCACCCAGAACAATACAAGATTAGGGATGGATTAGATTCCTCTAGGGCACTTTGCTTATTAACCACATGTCGTGGTTTAACTCCGGCTAGCAAAATACCACGAAGCTGCTCTCACAAATTCCCCCTCCCCTCCTCCAGCAGAGGGGAGGAATCAGAGGAAAAAGGAATAAGGGAGCTCGTAAAATTGAGATAAGAACCATTTACTAATTAAATCTAAATTAATATATACAAATACTAGTAATAATAAATAATTAAAGTAATAGAAAACAAAACACATGATACAATACGACACAATTATGATACAGTTGCTCACCACCCACTAACCAATGCACAATCAGGTGCTGAGAAGTGTGAGTCAGACCCAGAGAGCCTGAAAGCCGCAGCCTGAGAGCGATCGCAGCCCAAGAGCTGCAGACTGAGGGCTGGGGGCCGAGAGC
>NW_010225022.1:114582-115982 GCF_000690775.1 Eurypyga helias
TGGCTCCCGGACCCCCTCCTCACCTCTGCCCCGAGCATGACGTACTATGGAATGAAATACTCCCTTGGTCAGTTTGGGTCAGGTGCCTGAACTGTGTGTCCCTGCACTGCCTGTAGCAAGACCGCGAGAGCTGGGAACGCAGCTGCAGTGTCAGGAGCCACCAAAGACCTTGAATTCAGTGCAGGCATTCCCCAGCGCCAGCTAAGAACTTATCAGTGCTGCGCTCTCCATCCAGGAACAGCTTCCTAGCAGCCACAGTAAAAGGAGTTAACTCTTTCCTCACTACAACCAGCACACCACACACACTAGACTACAGTTTGATTCGCCCTTTCCTGATAATGCATTTAATTAACATTGAACTCAAGGTGTATATATGTTGGAAGTTTCATTGTGTTGCTGATGTTTTATTACAGTTACATATTATTCAGCTACTGAGAAACAGGCTTCCAAGGCCAAGGTATATTTCCAGTTTGACTGTTACTCTGCATATCAAATCCTACTATTACCCTGTAAGTGCTAAATTAGGGTTCTTAAGATATAACTCACCTTACTGACCACTTCTGATACACAATTTTTAACATATGGTCCTTAGCTAACCTTGCTGAGGACAAAAACATCAGTATGTCGTGGTGGAGATAGGAAAAACTGATGTATACTTCATGGGACTTGGTAAAGGTTGCTAAGAATAAGAAATTTAATTCCTTCTAATGATTCATATTCCAGCATTCAGTTTGGTCACTATAGTTGACATACGATACAAGACAACTCTGTAATTTATTTATGGAAGCAAATAAAGTATTAATTCAATTAAAATATATCTTTGGGATAAAGTTCAGTCTTCATTTCAAGTCTGAATGAATTCCTCTGCTTCCTGAGGTTCTCTAATCACCAAGTTGAATTTGTCTAGCTCTGACTTCCAAATCTTGAACGTTTGTGGGTCTTGCATATGTTACGCCTCTTTCGCTAAAATGAGCTGATGCCTTTATTTCTAGGCAAACTACCCTGAGTTTGGCCAAATTTCTGTGACTTTTCTAAAAATCTTCCTGCTTCATGAAAATGACACTTACTAATTTCTTACTGTTTTCCACCTTTGCTTCCTCTGCATCATTTTCAGCCATGATGTTATAGCCTTCTTCAAATTAATATACAAATATAGGACAGCATTTGGTTAGGGATTTTTGGAAACCTATCCTTTTTTCAGTAGCTTCTCATTAATAGTTACATATTGAGGTCTATCACCAAGATTTCAATCATTTTAAATTCATTGTATTGATTTTATACTATTCTTAAATAACAATGCCATGCAGTATTAAGACAGACACTACTGAGAAATTCAAGTAGGCTGCATAAATGTGATATTCTTCATGCAATCAGAGAATCATAGAATCACACAAAGGTTT
>NW_010225023.1:0-959 GCF_000690775.1 Eurypyga helias
CTTCTATGATGGGGTCACAATCTTGATGGATAAAGTACAGGTGTACTGATGTTATGCACCCAGATGTGTGCAAGTGTCTGACACTATCCTGCACGACATCCTTGTCTCTAAATTGGAGAGTCATGGATTTGGTGGACAGACCACTCAGTGGATAAGGAACTGGCTTGATGGCTGCACTCAGAGAGTTGTGGTCAACAGCTCAATGTCTGAGTGGAACCCACTGACCCTCAGGGGTCAGTACTGGGATCGGTGCTGTTAAATATCTTTGTCAGCAACATGGATAATGGGATCAAGTGCACCCTCAGCAAGTTTGCTGTTGACACCAAGCTGTGTGGTGCTATTGACACGCTGGAAACAAGGGATGCCATCCAGAGGGACCTTGACAGGCTGGAGAGGTGGGCCACTGCCAACCTTGTGGAGTTCAAGAAGGCCAAGTGCAGGGTCCTGCACCTGGGTTGGGGCAATCCCAAGTACAAGTACAGGCTGAGTGGAGAGTAGAGAGAGACTAGCCCTGAGGAGAAGGACTTGGGGGTACTGGCAGACAAAAGGCTGAACATGAGCCGGCAGTGTGAGCTGGCAGCCCAGAAAGCCAACCATATCCTGGGCTGTATCAGGAGAAGTGTGGCCAGCAGGGCGAGGAAGGGGATTCTGTCCCTCTACTCTGCTTTTGTAAGACCCTGCATGGAGTACTGCATCCAGCTGTGGAACCCTCAACATCAGAAGGATATAGACTGACTGGAGGGAGTCCAGAGGAGGCCATGAAGATGCTCAGAGGGCTGGAGCACCTCTCCTGTGATGAAAGGCTGAGAGAGTTGGGCTTGTTCAGCCTGGAGAAGAGAAGGCTCTGGGCAGACCTTACTGCAGCCTTCCAGTACCTGAAGGGGCCTACAAAAAGGCTGGGGAGGGACTTTTTACAAGGGCCTGTTGTGACAGGACGAGGGGGCACGGGGTTAAATTTG
>NW_010225023.1:1099-18226 GCF_000690775.1 Eurypyga helias
GAGCAACCTGGTCTAGTGGAAGATGTCCCTGCCCATGGCAGGGGTGTTGGAAATAGATCCAACCCAAACCATTCTATGATCCTATGACTAATGGATTACTACTATGGCTTTCTTAGATTTTAAACAGGACCAGATTTATAAATAGACAAAAATGGGCCAAGTGCCAATCTTTGGTAGAGAAGTTAAATATCTGACTTACAGATCTACTATCTACTTCACTCAATACCCTCATAAATCAGGTTATAATTAGATAAATTAGACATAACTAGACTATAGAAGTGCAGTAGAGGCAAGGACATTGATCCTTATAACTCTTGAGAAATGTTTCTGTTTAGGCTTCTTCAGCCTTAGCTGTAATACATGCTGGGTGCACAAGGAAAGCAAGATAGAAAATCTGTTTTTCATAAGCTTTTTTTTCCATTTACCCTAATGAGAACCTACAATATGACCTGTATTAGCACATGTAAGTACAACAAATGGTGACAATTCTGCAGACCTAACTTCACTCACACCCGTGGTGTGTGAGACCTGAAAAGAGCTGGCCTGTTCTCTGTGATCCAACACCCCACACTTCATTAAACCCAGAGCATGCAAAATAACCTTGAAGAAGATGAGTTTTTGCTGGTGTGCCTTCTCGTTTCGGTGCTTTATTTCCTCGTAGTTTCCCATCGTTTTGCTGTTCCTGTGATTCTCTCCGCTCTCCTGAATTTGTCCGCACGTCTGAATGCTGCCTCCCATCCACCCCATCCCTCCCCTTGTAGCTCGCTCCTTTCCTTTCCGCAGATCTGTCTGTCCTCGCTTCTATAGAAGCAAGTTTTGGCAACATGACCGGCCGCACCTCCAGCTGTGATTTGGACTGGGCGGTTGGCGATTTTATAGCTGGAGGTGGCACAGGAGGGGGTGGCAAGTCTACAAAGTTGAAAAAGAACAACAATTAAAATGACATCATACACTAGTAAAACTAAGAAATAATATTTAACTTGAACTGAAGAAACAGACGCCCTATTTACTTTCAGGCCTCCATCTGCACTTCTCTGTCCAGCCCAGAAACTATTATGTTATTGTTAAAACTGCTGAGGGGTATTTTTCCAAAGCCTGAGCTTTAAAAATGCAAAGATTCCTTTTTCAAATCACTGTATTTTCTTAATAATAATTACAAAAAGCTTTAAAGAACTTTAGGCACTTGGACATTAACATATCAGTTATGGATATTTCCATATCTACATAGATATCTACATTTCTTTGTTGATAATTATAATTTTTGCTAAGTCCATTCAAAACTACAGCACCTTGTGCTATAGTTGCTCAAGGTCCTTCCTGTAACAAGCATTAAAGAAAGTTGGCTGGGGTGTAAGAATGTGTATTAGATGCACTGCTCATATATGCAAGCAGAAAATGTATTAATTAATGCACTCTTCTTTCAAAATGATAGATTAATATAACATACATATCCCTGACATCTGTGAATATAGCATGTTTTATATATATATATAAAATTCTCCCACACAATCAACAAAGTAACAAGCTCTCAGGAAGAAGAAAAAAAAAAGACACAAGATTTTGAATATTTCTCCTTAAATTAGCACATCTTAAGGGGTTCTAAAATTACGTGTATTTTTAAGTAGTATTTATGAGGCACATATTAATTACTTAGCTTTTTTTTTCTATTCCTGCTTAGCAAGTTAAAACTAGAATGTGCAAACTGTTCATCAGGAGACAATAGTGCTCTGGAATTAAAAATGTGAAGGAAAAAATGTAGAAGTTAAACAAGGAAGAGACAATACAAAAGTGGTTCACAACAAAGCTGTAGGAACAAATCACATTCATGTAAGAGAATAGGCTAAAAAAAGGGAGATGTGAAAGATGTTTCTGAGGTTAATATTCTCAAGTAAGATTGCTAAAAAAAAATAACAGCACTATTAAAAAATGTAACTTCAGCATTTTATAATAGTGTGCATTCATTCTTTCTAGTTCCACAAAAATCTTGTAGCAGCTGTGTTTTTCAAACACCATCACCATATATACAGCTAATTCACAGTCTATTCAAGAGAACATTTCAACTGAAAATTAACTAGATTGGCCCAAGAATAAAGGTAGTACTCCTGGAAAAAAAAAAAAAAAAAAAAGGAATCTAACACACGTATGAATTTGAGTATGTCAGATGCCAGACATTTTTGAGAGGTTTTCCTGTGACACAAAGCACAAATTACTTCATCTAGCCATGAGGAAATGTGTAGCAATGCAGAATTCAGTGCTCAATACAAGCTTACTGGGCATCATCCTCTGTGTTAAACTGGTGATGTAACTTGGAATTGACCTGGATCTGTTTTAAATGAGACTGGATATTTTATCAGTTGTCTGGACTGGGATGACGAGAAAGAAAGATGTCAGCAGTTTATTTCCTAAGGTTGGACATGCTTCAGGTAAATAAGATCTGTAACATCATTCTTACTGAATTAACTCTACCCTAGGTGATCCTGCTCTGGCAAAGGGGCTGGACGAGATGATCTCTAGAGGTCCCTTCCAACCCCTACCATTCTGTGAATCTGTGAACTCCACTGTCTTGATTTTAAAAAAACAGAAAAACCCCTACCACATGTCCCATGAAAAGCTCAGTGCAGCAGACCATGTCAGATCCAGAGCAAAGGTTATCAAGCATAATAATTGTTCTTCAAAAGGAAGGCTGGAGATGGTGATGGTTCCCACCTTTGGCAGAATACTTTCAGTGATTATGGAACTTGGTCAAGATTTAAAAAAATAAATAAACTCTTCAGTAGCCTGTGGAGATTCAAAGAATGTTTTCCTTTCTCAGGAAAACATCCTTCTCACAACATGTCCTCTCTCAGAAAAAGACGTACTGAAACGGAAGTGGATGAAGATTCTCAGAAGTATAGGCTTCTGGAAACACAGTGGTTGTTCATGCAATATCTTGTGCCTCTTATTCCCCACTCACTGTCTCTATGAAGTTATCAGAGCACTGAACAGCCCATCTGTTGAGCCTGCTGATGTTAAGGGAGTGTAGGTACTTCACATCAGCCTTTTCAGTCATCCTTGGAGCCAGCCTCCAACAGCTGTGGCACGGCAACACGCTGGCTGAATACCAAAGGGAAGGAACCAGCATCTTTCCTGTAGCCTACAAAGTACAACTTGGGAACAAACTTCTTTATTCAAGAATCCTCTCCAGCTACACAGGACAATGAACAAAGTGGTGGCAAGTGTTGACTATGAAAAAGAAAGATGCATTGATATAAAGAGTTTCATAAAGCGGCAGTAGCTCTGTGGTACAGTAATAACTAAAGTGATATCCTCTTTCGAGAACATTTTTGCAACCTGCAGGGAAACTATAAAAATCTTCATTATAACACAGTACTCCTTGCTGAGAAGAATCCTTTACAGAGGAAAAAAACCCCAACTTTTCAGAGGTCAACACTATTACACCCCTGTGGTATTTATTCTAACAGCTCAGATCACAGAGAAAATCCGGATTCAATCCTCCTCCTCAAGTACAAACTGGCACATTTATTGAAAGGAAAATGGAAGCTTCCATTGTAAGGAATAAAAAATAAATCACAAAGCAACATCAAACCAATACAGAGAACTCAGAAGTATTTGTTAAAGGTCAGCTGTGCTCACATGTTTCATTCATGCCTATGTATCACTGTTGTACTGCTTCCCACGTAACTAAAACAATTAATGGATGCCATTTCATAGCACGGTCTACAGGGGCAACCTTCCATACATGGCTTTTGAAAGGAGCCGTAATAATTTTCTAAATGAGAACATATACAGGAATCATGGGATAAGGAAAACACCACTGGGGAAAAATAATCTGCTAAGTTAATTTGGCAATGAAGTGGAGAAACCACAAATAAGCACAAAAAAGATGAATGGTAAGTAGTGACAAACGAGGTAAGTAGGTTTTATAAGGCAACTCTCTCTTTCAAGCTCTACCGAGCCGTAGATTTCTACAGTCATACCCAGAAGAAAACAGCACGGTTACAGATTTGATGCAATACCGGAGATGATACAGAGAAGATACATTTATTTTTTTCTATTGCATATTTATGCAGGCATGCAAAACTCAAGATCGTTCCTGACTCAGTAAAGCTTTAAGATCATTTAAGATCCCTACATACATAATAACTACAGCTACTATTATTCATGTCCTGAAGTTATGTTCACGCTTTATCTTTCAAGAAACATGGCTCAAACTGTACCTAATAATTGCATGAATTATACATTACACAGCAAAACCCATTATGCTGTATAAAGCAGTGGGTTGTTGGGGTTTTTTCAGCCTATACGTACATTTACATAATGCTTTTATCAAAACAATTTTCACTCAAGATAAACTGCCTCAGTAACAAAATCAATGTCTACAAACTATCTCACAATGGAATCAGAAGTAAGGCCTGCAAAGAGAGCAAGTATCTGAAAATTATGACCATCTAATAAGCTGTTTTTCAGCAAAGGTAAGAAATGCATTCCTACTTATTGTTTACTTTGCTGAAATTTGTGCAGAGTAGATTTTTTTGCACTGTACAGGCAGAGGGAGACAAAAGTACAAATGCTGACGTCATGCACAATGGCTTAAAATTTCAAAGTGAAAATTCAAGGAAATATTTGGCAGAAATTCAGCTGCCCTAACACCATGGCATTGATAACACAGCTAAATAACCTAGTTGTGGTCTCACCTAGTTAGCTGCGATGTTAGTATTCTTCCCCTTTGTCATTCAGAGATTTTACAAAGAATCAGTATTTAAAATCTCATGTGAACTGTCATTGGCAAAATTGCTACTAAAAGACCAACTGAATCGAAGCAACGCCAAAGTACTTGTAACCTTTTCATTTAAATGCTTACAATTCCAAGAGCTTGTAACTACTAACAAGTCAATTCAAGATAGTTCAGGTGACTTTCATACGTAAGTATATAAACTCATATATGTAATTTGAGAAAAGACAAAAGTATTCCTTTAAAATTTGGTTTCTTAAATATGTAAGTAGGTCAGACAAGGTTGAGCAAGAAGATACATCTGTTAGTTGCTTCTTGTTATGCGCACTTAGTAGTTAACTCTTTAAAAGGCTAGATGAAGAGCAATTATAAATTCATACATTTTAATCCTTACCACCTACTGGGCAAAGATTTTTAGCAACAAATTTCATCGCTTGGATGAATGTCAAGGAACAAAACAACTGAGCTGAAATCCCTTTTCACATAAAGCAGAAACTGATTTGAACTACTGCTACCAGAAAATACAAAACTGTTACTCATTATACAATGCAGAGTAGATCAGAGCGCACTATCCTTTATTTGAAAAAGGGTAGTAGTTGACCTTTTACTGCTACGTTATTAACAAACACACTTTCAGAAATACCGATCTCTTTCACAAATCTTAATGTATATAGAAAAAACCCATAATTTTTAAGACTTACATATATTGCTGCTGGTAATACTCTTGGCATTTTCAACCATCCACGCAAAGATTTTTAATTTATTTATATATTCTTTCTGTCAGCCAATCATCTAAGTTCTTCATGAGGCTGGTATTTTATGAAACTGCTACAAATACTAATTCAGGTAATTTGTGAACAGCATAAAATCCTTTATATGTAAAAGTAAATTCCATTTTAGAGGCTGAGAAATTAAGGAAGCAATGTATTTTTATCTTTTTAGTATTTATTCAATCCTTCTAGCCACCAATAAATGCTTAAATTTTGAGTATCTGCTTTGTTCTACAACAAACACATATATGTTCACCAGCTATGAGGAGAAAATCTTTTTATTGGGCACTCCTTTATAAAAACGATAAGTAACAGTGTGACATCAAGCCAATAGAAAAACCTAAGTATATTTAGGAAGGGTCAATTGTTCTTGAATGTTTCACTCATGTCTCCACGTCACTCTTCTCCACTTAAGGAAAACAGTTAGTAGATATTATTTTATAGATACTTCTAAAGGGACAATATACTAGATGTGGCTGTTAAAATGGACAGTTAGAATCTTCAATAAGGTTACAAATACACTTATATAAATGGATTGAGGGGAAAAAAAATAATTTAAAAAAATCAAAATCAAACAAGCCCTTCAACCTTTGAACTGGGTTTTATTAGTTCTGCAGAAATTAAAGCCATAATTCGCTGTTCCCTGAATGACCACACTGTATTGCACACTAAACAGGTTAGTGGAAATTCTTACCTAATTAGAAAATATGCTGAAGTAAGCAGGTGTTGTATAACGCCAAACAAATATTGATCATTGTCAAATCTATTGCAGTATCTAACCACAACACTCCATAATTTAACTTTGTATAATTACTTTCACAAAAACCTGTCATCAAGCACAGGCCCAACTCTTATTTATTCCTGTGTTAGAAGAAAACGGCCACATAAAACTCCTGTTCAGATTTTATTTCTGATGTCCTAGCTGTTGTGTTTGTATCGAGGTTTGATGCTCAGCCAATTACTCAGTTAAGAGCATTCTCTTCAAGAGAATAAAACCTGATAAAATGTCCATAAAATCTTGGAAAACGCCATTACAAGGGTCTCGTAAACGTAACATTTCTGGTACAGTTTTGAGATTTACACCTTGTGTTGTCCTTTCACAGAAGCAAACATGCACAAAACCACTGTAATAACCTCTCGAAATCAGATAATATTCCAACAGCTCAGTTTCACTGACAGAAGGGGCCTGGACATAAGCCAAGAGGCCCAGGTGCACTGTGTCATGCCAGTATTTAACGCAGCCTAATATCAGATAGATGCTAGTGAGAGAAAATACTCAGAATAAAGTACAGATAATAGCACGGACAACCACTCATTGCTAAATTACTTCTGCTCATCGTGCTGTGAGCTTTGTATTAAATTTTTTCGTCAAGTGGCAGGAATCATAGGGAGAAGTGGTTCAAAACTCCCTTCTTGTAACCCTGGATAAGGATCTATAATACTAGGCTTTCATATGATAATGGCAAATGATGCCCCTCTGAAAAATTTCAGACTGGTAATGAAAGTCCTAATCAGATTGTTGTTGTGGAGAACCAGGAGGTGGGGAATGATGCCTTTCCTTCCCCTCCCCCCCACTAGCAAATTTAGCAAACTTGACAAGATGGGTTAAGTCTTGGAGAATTTATCTTACATGAATTTCCAACAAAGCCCGTGGGTAGTTTTATAAAACTGGAAGGTAGTGCTTTAATAAAAACTGCACCACCTGAGGCATTTTCATTAAAGGCTCTCTCTAGACAACATCACAATGTTTGCATTATCCTCCTACACCCCCAAGAGAATACAAGCACTACCTTTTCAGCGAGAGTTGATATTGTGTGTGAAGGCACGAGAGAAGATGATTAGATTTTGCTTTTACTCACAAAGTAACCGCCTACAACAATGCTGTGATCAGGATTAAAATTCACTGATTTGTGCTGTCCACCATTTGAATGGTAAATTGTGGGTTGTTTTTTTTTTTTCAGGAAAAGAGATATTCTGAAGGTTATAACAGTCAGTCATGTGAATGAAGATTTTAATCCTAACCACACATTATTCTCAATGACTGTACTATTTATGCTATCTGGGCTCTTAAATAATGACAGTAATTAGCCGATTAGGACACTACACAAAACAGGTGCAAAGCTGTGGAGTGGAAGCATCAATGTACAGTATTAAGGAACTCTGGCATTTAAAATGATTAATCTGTTCAGTGTGTTTAGCAACAGGAAACACAAATCACTGAATTCTGAAACATAATGCTATTTCTGTGGAAAAATTTCACACACATGCACTGAATGCTTATTTAGAAAGGTTCACTGTCGTGTTCCACCGTTTCAGCGGACTCACCATCTGTGTAGACTTCTCTGCGCAGATGTCCTGGCTGGTGTTTTTGCTTTTTGGCAGGTCGGACCTTCTGTATTACAACAGCACTCATGTTGCTGTCAGTAGACACAGGGCTGGTGGGTCTAGGACAGTGTGATGCATGAAAATGTCTACGGCCTGGAAATTGTTACAGAACAATAGCTATTATTTTTCTTATCTAAAATAAGATGTTTCATACTTTCTCTTTTTTTCATGTTGGAATGGTCTAGCTACATGAAACCTGAAAATACACTGTCGGAACACTAATAAAACTCTCATCCTGTCTGTAATCAGTTTCAGGGCAAGCCGTAACTACCTTGAAGAATTGGTATCCTGTCAGTACAGGAGGCTGGCTTAGTTTCACAGAAATTGTTCACCTGGTAGGCAGCTGGTAGCTGCTGCCCCAGGATGCCGAACGCCATCGGCAGTCAAGCGCAGGCAGGCTTCCCACCTTCCAGGGGCAACAAAACACTTTAACTCTCAAGGCAGGTTTCACCTCCCCTAGCTCGGGCAGCGCAAGGTCACCCACGCCATATGCAGAGCAAGACGCTGGCAGGTCTTGGGTACAGAGGCCTCCTCCGCGGATTTGAGTGAATTATCAGGGATGCAGCAGGGAGGTACGACTGGCACTTCACCATGGCTCATTTGCAGATAAGAAGTGTCACATTTTTAGGATGGGTAGTCAGGTATGGCCAATATCAATACATAAAAATCACTGCATAACATCAACTTGACTGCTGTAAAATTATTTACCTGTAATAGTAATGGGATGTAAAAAGACCTTTTCTAAATATATAAATTTATACACACATATAAAGAAACATTTATATGAATGTATACGTATAAAATGGATAAAATTCTGGCCACATGGGTATGAATGGGAGTATTGCCACCTACTTCAGTCAGCCAGGATTTCATCCAGAATTACTAAATTACCTCCCCTCTCACTTTTCATGATGAACAGCTGTGTTGAAATGAAACTAGACTGTTAACTGGAAGAGGATATCAGAAATGGGAGGAAGGTTGCAAATCTGTGGAGTCAGGGTGGTCGCAGTTGTGACAGAGTACCTCTTCTCCAGGTTTGGCAGTTTAATAGGACTGATTGGCAAAACATTCATGGATCTGCTTGAAACCTGCATCCCTCACTGTGGTATCCTTATTTCTTAGCTTAACTACAGTAATATCCACTGGGCCTAGTCAGGTTACTCATCACCTGTATATACTCAGTGTTACTAGTAACCAGCAAGTTGTAAACATTAAATATTTCAAATATAGTATTTTATATGTCTAGTAGTGATTCAGGAGGGAAAAAAAAAAAAGGAAGAAATATATGCATAAGGCCCTGCTGCATATCTGTAATCTATAATTTAAACTGGAATCAATAACAACTGTCAGATTTTGAAACCAGCAAAACCCAGCTCTCCCATCTAATAGAGGGCTAACTCACCTCCTGCTGCATCCTGCATTTGACGTCTGGCTACTTTCAGGCCAGCGTATTCTGCAGCTGCTGCAACAGCCTGTGCAAAATCTGCATCGGTAAAAAACGATCCATAAAAAATAGATCGCCCACTTGAGATGTTATCTTCCTCAGAGGCTGAACCCCAGCCATTGATCATGGACCCTGTTACAGAGCTCTCCAAATCCCCAACGCTGGAGGCAGGTGTCTGCTCAAGGCCACGCAAAAGGAGCCTTCTGTTCTGCATCTTGGCAACCTCTATGTCTGCCTCATCCTCTTCCTCTTCTGGTGCGTCAGTATCCATATCAGAGACCAAGGGCCCTGAGATATATCCATAGGTATGTGGTGGGGAGATAGGCCTTGGAGGGGGTGGAGGACTCACAGGTTGACGTCTGCATAAAAACACAAGGGTAAGAAGAACCGAAGTCACATAGCATAGTCAGAGGGATTAGTAGATTGATGAAAGTATTTCTTCTATTCTCCAACAAGACTGACTTGCCTTTTTAAATCAACAGAATTTATATCTGAAAGGTTCAGAGCTGGTTGGGGTTTTTTAGTTTTTATTTTTGCTGTAAATCAGAACTGACTGACAGCTGTGCAGTTAGAAATCTACCACAAAGAAATCGGATTTTTTTTAATACAGTTCCTTTACCACTGATTTTAACAAAAATTGAATTACTTTGCATAAAGCTGTTAATTTTTCCTGAAATAACACATGTACAGCTAGGGGAAGAGGTGGTTACAGTTCATGTGACTATTAAAAAATATTACTTGTTCACCCTTGAGAGTATGAGCAGGAGTCTCTGTATATTGCTCTAGAAGCTTGAAACTATCAATGTCAACAGATACCTCTATCCAAGCAGATTGTTCCATAGACACTGTCTTCCCTCCACCCACCGCAGTGATTCAGAAAGATGTGAAAAGAGATATTGCTATGTCATTATTTTTTAAATTGGTCTAGGTGATAATATAAAGAATTCTCTACTATAATGTTTGTTCTAGGTCTTAAGGGTACAAAAATGGCAATAGATGAATGGGTTAATTCAATTGAGCTGAAATCATCAGTAATGATGTCTCCAGTTTAAAGAGGCAAGGTATTAGATATTAGATCAAGATTCAGTTTAGTTAATACTTCACTCTGAAGTCCCAGGCAGTAACACTGTCAACAGTTTTTCTTTACAGGGTCACAGGCATGCTCTTTAATTGCCGTTTGTCTCATAGGATGAAATTCTTTCTGCTGCAATGGGTGTACTGTTGGCTTTGCTTACCAGGAACTTCTACTGCAGTCTGCTTTACAAAAACTTCCAAGATAATTTTCCTGTGTCAGTTTTTCCCGTCTTATTATCTCACTGACACATGGTGACTCTCATCAATTAATTCTTTTGTTATTTTGGGGGATACAATTATTTTATTTTAATAAATGGGAATACTTCCTAATTCTGAAAGAAAACTTAGCAAACTAAAACATAAGAGTTTGTGGCAAGACGAAACTGGAACCTCCCTAGCTACATCATCAAGCCAGTTTTCCACTTGCTGTATACTAAGTAGCGAATAGAATGAAGAAAAGGTCAGTTAGGAATATATACCCAATAATAATTTAATACCTGCCCTCCCATCCTCAAATCCCAGAAGCTGTTGCTGCATGGCAATCTCTACCTGCCTTTGACAGGAAACCTTTTGCCCAATAAAGTTTTACTGCCTTAATTTAAAGCTCTTGAGGCAACTGTCCTTGTAATATATTTGCCCATCTTCCTATTCTCTAGGTTTTGGTATCAGGAGACAGGCAACTGGTTACAAAATATGTTAGGGTTCTTGAAAATATAGCTGGCCTGCCAGCCGTTAAGGATGGACTAATTGAGAGCAGCTGGTTCATGGGCATACACAACTAGCAATACTTCTTTCACTGTAGCTGATGCAGTGGCTCTCACTTTAACAGTGACACCATCTCCTCTCTCGGCTCTCGCTTTGACATTGACATCATTTGCTATCTCACTAAATCTTTAGCTTTTTCTCTGCTTCTCCACTCTTCCAGAACACAGATTTCTACTTCAGTTTGCTATACTTCTAGCAAGCTGACTGGACAGAGAAATATTACAGTACACAATCACCACCACAATCATATTCTATATGCCAGGCTCTGATCAGAAATTGAGATAATATTCAGCAGAACTACAAGTAAAGCAAATAAAAAGTACAAACCCCAGTATTTTAGACATAATTTTCAGTATAAAAGCACCATTTAGAAAACATCCGAAAACAACTGAGCGAAGCACCACCCAAAAGGCATTCCTAATTGGAAAGTATCGTCACACCATATTTAAAATGGACACCCCCCTTCCAGAATGGGCTGCAGCTGTTGAGCACAGTACATCCAACTCCTCAACAGCAATGCCATGGGTGTATCAAAGCCGTTAGATGGAAAAAAGGTAGTCAGCCAAGACTTAGAAATCAAGCAAACAGAATTATGTGAAACTGATGAGATGGAAGTAGCAAAAAGAAAAGATTTTTGGAAAAGTAAGGAAAAAGAAGACAAATGTAGTCACTTAGACTTCCAGCAAAGCTAGACTTTGTAGGAAGAGCAAAATAAATATACATTTCATTTTTTCAGTCCACTTGGTAAGTAATCTGTATGCTTTAGGACCTTAAATTGGAACATCCTCCCAGCTAATTCTGTCTCTACTTTTGGTGACTAGCCATAACTCTTTGTGTTGAGCAAACAATCTATTTTCCAGGCAGTTGCTGGCTGGTTATGTGTGTTTGCATACATCTGCTCCAATCCACTGCCTACTCCATTCCATATGTCAGTGCGTGTCTCCCACTCTACAGAATATGGTACCTGAAGTTCTGGAAAGTCACTCACAGCACATCACTCGCACAGCATTTCCCATTTCCATTAGTGTCCAGCTAGTCAACCTCTAAATAACCCAGAAAACTTAAGTGATTAAAATGAACACTTCTGCGCCCTGACGTATCAGGGCCAATGGAAATTACAGGAAAATATTATTAGCCACTCACTAATAAAATAGAGTAATTGTAAAGACTCAGGAAGATAGAGGAAGAGAAAATGCCACACAGAACAGAAGTGTTACAATAAAGAAAACAAAAGAAGGCAGACCAAGCAGAAGCAGGGAGCAAAAGTAAAAGCAGATATAGGCCCTTTAAAAATAAGATTAATAACTACTGCTTACTTAAAAAAGGGAAACATAAAAATGAACTAACTTTTCAAAAAACATTCTGGAAAATACATCAATAAATGCCCAGCACACTCTATTAATAAAATCAGAGTCCTACAGTCTAGTCAGCAAGAGCAAACTCATTTCATCATAATAGGCCTGCATTTCACTAAAAATAAAAAGTATGACTAGAATATTGCAGGTAAGTTTGTATATTTCTGTTAATAAACAATATGTGCAAACCACTGGTAGAAAAAAGGTAATAAAAGAAATATAATTTGAGGTGGAGAGGCTGCACCTTCTTATCAAAACGCAAGACAAGAAAGCATCATACATAAAAAAACTCATTCAGAAGTCATTGTTTTATGGAAGAGAAGCTCTGAGAGTACATATGCAAAACAGTTTGTACTAAAAGCTACTCAGAGAAGGAACAAAATTCCCCTGTAACAAATACCTATCTATATTAATGTTGGTCATTCCCTTAAAATAAGGGTAGGTGAAAATGTTACGAAGATTTTGCAAGCAACAATTTCCTGTATTTGGATTTATGAGAAGAGGAAAATCTATAGGTTATATAAATTATATATTTATATATATTCATACATATTGGTGACAAGTTAATTGCACAGTTACTGTGAAATAATGCATGCTATTTTATGGTAATAATGCAGTAAATCTATTGGAAACAATGGAACTGTAATTATATGGTAAGCTGTGTTAACGATACCACTTTAATATCCTGATGACTATGAATTTAACTTGTGTCAGCTTCATAAGCACTGTAAAGTGATATACTGCATTTCTTTCCATGGTATAATAACGCATCTTAATTACGTATTTCTTAGGTTACAAATAGTTCTAGCATCCTGGATTAGAAGTTAACATTTAACAGAATACATAGCATGGGGAAAATCTTGGCCTCATTGAATTCAACAGGAATTTTCAGTGGGGCCAGGATTACTTTTGTCACATCTCTCTCGCTATATTTGCATTGACACACCTCCGGTCAGATTGGTGCTGTATGTGTCCCAGATCCTCCTGACAGTCCTGTAACATGGGCTGGAGTTCTTCCTGGGGAGAGGGGGTGAGAGTGGCAGTTGACTGATGGCTATAGGAGACAGCGGCTGGAGAGGAAGCTGCTCCTCGGACAGGTGGAGTAGGGCCTCGCTCATCTTCTTCCTCTTCCTCTAGCTCATCCTGCTGCAGATACATCCTTGCAGGTGGGACAGGACAAGCAATTTCTTGGTCATAGCTAAAATTAATTTTTTAAGAAAATAAGGACTTAATTTTAATTTTTTACTGTGTAATTAGCATATCTGATACATGTATAAATAGCCCAGAAAAAGTCTTTGTTATATGTGCTATTGAAAACAGCTTAGTAAGGACGTACTGAGTGGATGTGTATCACTGTCCGTAGTGGTCTCTAAATAGCCACACTACAGCTAGTTGAGGAACACCAGAACAGTACTGAAGGAAGATTTCACTGCCAGCTTACAGGGCAAATTCAATTAACTAGTGATTAAAGTGAGAAATGGATGATGTATTAATTTTTCTTACCTCTCGTCCACTGAAAGACTGTAATCTTCACTATTGCTGTGGGGAGGTGGATGTGCTGGAGGGGGCGGAAGAAGATCTGCCCAGTTCATGCCAGCTTGCTTGGGCGCCTTTGGGGTCCGAGCACCTTTCTTGTGCCCTTGACTCCCTATGAATGAAAAGCAGTTCGCATTTGTAATGTTTTTAAGCATCTCCTTATTGCTGTGCTTTGAAAACAAAATAACTGTAGTCCCTCCTAGATCCTTTTCATTCCCCTTCTCTGGGAATTTACTGTTTTGCTCAGTTGGAATAAACTGGCATTCCATTTTTACATCAGTTTGTAATTGTAGCTTCTTTGTACAATTAATCTACATTTTTAGGCACTTGAATTTAACCAGAATATTTACATAGCATGGGAAAAGCACATGGGATACAAAACTTGAATTGTTAATAAATAGCCAAAATGTGATAAAACCATAAATGAATTTTATATGCAATATCATTAAGAGTGAGCTTCCTACTTCTATTAATTACATTATAGATTATCATCTAAAACAAATGAGCTGTAGACATATTTTCTAAAGTGCCTTTATACTATTTAATTGCTGGAACCTAAAATACAATATGATACAGATATGATCTATTAAAGTTCCACTGTTGCATTAAGTCACTGAATATCTGTAATTTGTACTTGTCCACTGAAATGTTTTAGGCACAATGAAATTACTAGTTTTATTCTAAAGGGCAGGTGCAGTTGAAAATAATTGCTGGAAGAACTAAAATAACAGAAAAAAGAAGGATGAAGATCGATGAAGTATGGCACAAATGTTTTCAATTACTATTACTGGGAAATTATAGCTCATAATAGAACAATGCAGCTTTAACAGTTCCAACAACTTTGAGTAAGACCAATTATTCAGGTGGTGTTGAATTTTAACTTTGGACATAGCTATGATCTGAACTGACTCTACCGTTGTTCCTTGGTATACATTTTTATCCTTCTTTGTTATCGTTCCTTCTTTAATTGTACATAAAATCACTGTATTTTTGAGTATGTTTTAGAATCCTTCATATTTCTCTCTTCAGCAGAGGCATGGCTTTATATTACCACAGTTATGCTTTATACACATGATTAAATACGTTGCAGTGAGATTTAGGAAGCTTGTTCTTCTTGCTACTGCTGTCTCACGTTTTCCACTCTTATGGATTGTAGTTCTGCTTATTATTGTCCCATATTAGCTGCCAGAAACAAATATTTTTAGCTGTGTACAATTATTTTTCTGGTTTCTCAGTATGTCAAGCAAGACCCTAACTATCCCAAGGCGACCATCATCTGCATTCTCTACCCTAAGCACCATGATATATACTAGGTTCAGAGCAATTAATTTATTATTCTGGTCACCTTGCTTCATTCCTACTTGCATAGGACCATAAATTGTTAGCATTATGAATAACCATAATAGGTGTCAGAATGGAGAATACCAACTTCTCAGTTTTAATTTGTATGGGTTCATACCCCTGAGATATTTCATGCTGAATTTCACGTCTTAACATCATAGAGCAGAGGCTCAGCACCACATTCCGATGTTTTAGACCTGGGAACAGGAAAAAGGCTGGCTCCCAGAAGAACACCCCTGAGCAGCTGGAAGAATCGTGACCCGTGCTGATCTGACACCAGCCACCTAGAATTCGGGTCTCTCAAAGACACAGCAGGCCCATCTACATATTTGTGGCTTTGCTGTGCCTCAGCCACAGTCAGCTAAGATGGAGCACAGGTTAGGATTAAGCCAACTGGTCTCTCAAAGGCAACAGCAGAACAAAAGGTGAGAAGTCCTCATCTTGATTAGTAAAGTCCAGGAAGCTGCTGATTGTGACCATAACTCACCATATAATTGGCTCGACGTAAATAAACAGAGGCTAAGTATCAGACTTACAGTAAAGCTTATGTGTAGCTTCTGGTTTAGTTCTGAACAGCTCATACACCTCTACCAGAAATCAAAGCAGAAAGTGAACAGGTTAGATTATGATGAGGCACAGTAACTCTTGAATTGAACTATATTCTGTGGTTCCAAAGCACAGAGTGCAATTTCAGTGCCCACATCAACATTCTGCAGCAGAAAAAGCCGTCTTGTTTCAAGATTTTTGCAAAGGACTTTTGGGTATTTTGTATAGCAGATGCCGATGAGAAACAAAATTCAAGTTTATCTTTTGTCTACAGATGAATGATGTACAAGAATAGCTTCGACATATAGTCACTGAAATCTATAAAAATATCATGCATGCATGTGTTTTTTTACTAAATAAAATGTGTTTGATTTAAAAAAGAAAGTATTTCTTAAAGCAGTTTTGTTAGGTATCACTCAAATGTACTTGGCACTGGTGAGGCCTCAGCTTGAATTCTGTATTCAGTTTTGGGCCCCTCACCAGAAGAAAGACACTGAGGTGCTGGAGCGTGTCCAGAGAAGGGCAATGGAGCTGGGGAAGGGTCTGGAGCACAAGTGCTGTGAGGAGCGGCTGAGGGAACTGGGGTTGTTCAGCCTGGAGAAGAGGAGGCTCAGGGGAGACCTTATTGCTCTCTACAGCTACCTGCAAGGAGGGCACAAAAAGGTGAGAGATGGTCTCTTCTCCCACGTGACAGGACAAGAGGAAATGGCCTCAAGTTGTGCCAGGGGAAGTTTAGATTGGAAAAATTTCTTCACTGAAAGGGTTGTCGGGCCTTGGAATTGGTTGCCCAGGGAGGTGGTTGTGTCACCATCCCTGGAGGTAGATGAGGTGCTTAGGGACACGGTTTAGTGGTGGACTAGGCAGCGTTATGTTAATGGTTGGACTTTATGATCTTAATGGTCTTTTCCAACCTAAAAGATGCAATGATTCTAAATGTTCTGGTATCTTCAGCCTGTTTATGAATAAGGCTGCCTTGGGTGAATAGACCCAAGAGATGTAACAGAAATCATTAACGCACCATGAAGGTAATACAGAAATTAAAATGATCATTTTTGTAAAAGCTGAAAAAGAATTTCTATGACTTGCCCATCTGGAGGCCATAATTATTATCACAGAATGATAGAATCACAGAATGGTTTGGGTTGGAAGGGAATTTAAAGACTATCAAAATCCACAACA
>NW_010225023.1:18310-19652 GCF_000690775.1 Eurypyga helias
CCAGCAACCGTGCTGGTGGTGCACTTGATCCCAGTATCCATGTTGCTGACAAAGATATTTAACAGCACCGATCCCAGTACTGACCCCTGAGGAATGCCACTTGTCAGTGGTTTCCACTCAGACATTGAGCTGTTGACCACCACTCCCTGAGTGCGGCCATCCAGCCAGTTCTTTATCCATGGAGTGGTCCATATGTCAAATCCATGTCTCTCCAGTTTAGAGACAAGGATGTCATGTGGGACGGTATCAAAGGCTTTGCACAAGTCCAGGTAGATGACATCCGTTCCCCGTCCTCTACCCACCAAGGTCGTGACCCCATCATAGAAGGCCACCATGTTCGTCAGGCATGATCTGCCCTTGGTGAAGCCATGCTGGCTGTCACCAATCACCTCCTCATTCTCCATGTGCCTCAGCATGGTTTCCAGGAGGATCTGTTCCATGATCTTGCCAGGCACAGAGGTGAGACTGACTACCCTGTAGTCTCCCGGGTCCTTTTTTTTCCCCCTTTTTTAAGATGGGGGTTATGTTTCCCCTTTTCCAGTCAGTGGGAACTTCACCAGACCACCACAACTTCTCAAAATATGATGGATAGAGGTTTCACAACCCCATCCGCCAGTTCTTTCAGGACCCGCGGATGTATTCCATCGGGTCCCATGGACTTGTGCACCTTCAGGTTCCTCAGGTGTTCCCAAGCTGATCCTCACTGACCATGGGTGGCTCTCCATTCTCCCAGTCCCTGCCCTTGCCTTCTATGACTCTGGCTATGGCTTGCATACCTCGCCAGTGAAGACCGAGGCAAAAATTCATTGAACACCTCGGCCTTCTCCATATCCTGGGAAACCAGCTCTCCCGTTTCCTTCTCCAGAGGGTCCACATTTTTTCTGATCTTCTTTTTATCCCCTGTGTACTTATAGAAGCCCTTCTGGTTGGCCTTGATGTCCCTGGCCAGGTTCAATTCTGTCAGGGCTTTGGCTTTCCTAACCTGATATCTGACTTGTTGGACAACTTCCCTTTAATCCTTCCAGGCTACCTGTCCCTGCTTCCACCCACTGTAGGCTTCGTTTTTGCATCTCACTTTGTCCAGGAGCTGCTTGTTCATCCACACAGGCCTCCTGGCGCTTTCACCCGACTTCCTCTTCATTGGGATGCATCGCTCCTGATCTTGGAGTGGAATGTCCTTGAATACTTGTCAGCTTTCTCGGGCCCCTCTTCCCCACCAGGGTTTCATCCCAAGGAACCTTCCCAATCAGTTCCCTGAAGAGGCTCAAGTTTCCTCTCCACAAGTCCAGGGTAGCGAGCTTGCTGCACAGCCTCCTCGCCACCATAAGGCTTGCAAACTCCA
>NW_010225023.1:19698-47604 GCF_000690775.1 Eurypyga helias
CAACTTTTCTGCGCCCCCTCCTCGCCTCTGTAAGGATTCCAAACTCCATCATTTCATGGTCACTGCAGCCGAGGCTGCCCTTGAGCTTCACATTCCCCACCAGCTCCTCCCTATTGGTGAGGACAAGGTCCCCTCCTTGTCGGTTCCTCTTATCACCTGGAGAAGGAAGTTGTCATCGACACATTCCGGGAACCTTCTGGCTTGCTTGGGCCCTGCTCTGTTGTCCCTCCAACAGATATCGGGGTGAATGACATCCCCCATGAGGACCAGGGTTTGTGAATGTGAGGCTGCTGCTCTCTGCAGGTAGATGGCCTCACCCACTCGCTCATCCTGGCTTAATCGTATTAACCAGTAGAGCATTAATATTAGGAAATCCAACTTCTATTTGATTTCATGACTCACAATTTTAGACAATCAATTACTTCATTGACATTTAGATAGCACTAAGCAATCATGAGGATGCAACAGAAATGTAGGCACCTATTGGGCCAGTTCTTATGCTGTTTAACATCCCTGTGCCTTATTACTGTCAGTGGTTTCCTCCCCACCATCCCTTCTGCAAGACCAGTAACTAGTGTTCACTATGGCTAGAGCATCCAAACACAAAAACACCCTAAGGTTTGGTAAACACTGTGGATACTCACCAGATGTACTACTGCCTCTGTCCGAGCTGTTGTAGGATCCACCTGTATTCTGGTCGTATGACTGGTTGTACGGAATAGTTGGAGCAATGTTGTCATTCACCCGGTAATCTGCAAGTTGAACAGTATGGTTAATGCTACCCTTCCGAAACACATCTACTTTTATAGACTTGCTTCATAGAGCAGTGTCTCCCGAAAACAAAGAGAAGAAACAAACTATTTTTTTTAAGGGAAAATCGTCCTACAATCATGTTGTATTTTTATCTTGTCTCTAATTCTAAGTTTAAGGAAAATCATTGGAACTTGGTAGCTCCACAGCAAAAATGGAGTAAAATTAAGTCCTATGCACAGGGCTGCTGTAATGACTCTGCAACCATTAAGTCTCAGTGGATTCATATATCACCTGTGTGAGAATTTTGCATATGAACAGACTGTCACCTTGATTGATTTTCCATGGTCTCTGCTTAATTTATGCATGCAGGGCAGCCACTGGACTGTGATAGCTACTTTTTGTATTTCAAAGGTGACAAACCCACACAGGCGTCAGCCCTGTTTTACAAGGGTTGAATGATCTGCTGGAAGCAACAATGCAGCTCCACTGCATTTGGTTTACAACAGAAGAGGTCTTTGTTCAATGCCTGCTGGCTACAAGAAGATTTCTATTTACATTGGGTCATGCAGGTTCTAGCTACAGGCTGGGCCTTTTTTTGCCATAACTTCTTTTGCGGAGTTCCAAAGCACTTGATATACATATGCTACTTTTAAATTAGATTTGGCAACCAGATCTGTAAAACTTTATCAGAAGCAAAATTCTCATCTGACAAAACAGTACTCTCTTGCCAAAAAGGAATTATAATTTGCAGAGAACAGAAAGGAGCTGAGTTACTCTTCATACGGCAAATAAAACTGTGTCATAAACAGAACCACTGGACATAAAGTAGTGACAATGGAGCACAGCATGTAACTCATCAAAATAGTTATTTCCCATCACAAAAGCTATAGGTATAATCATCAGCAAGATGGTTTTGACTTAGGAAATGAGAAAACCAAGATCAGAATATTGACTCATAAACCAGCAAATCAACACAAAAATAAACAAAACTAAGAATCCAGTCCCCATCTGCTGCAGAAACATTCGTGATAATGTAAGCATGGGAAAAAGAGCAAAATGATAAATTCCACACCAGAGTGTATTCTGTAATAGTTTCTCAGCCTAGCTACATTCCAGAGACCATGCTGAAGCCCTACATACCGCATATGTTTACACAGAGGATAAACAATAAATCGACACTCTGAAATATGTATATATGACTGTCAGCAGACAATGCTTTAAGGGGGCCTTTCCACACTGCAATATGCTAGAGAATATGCAGCTGTAATATATACAGTTTGAAAGGTGCAGTATCTTCCAGTGCATAAAAACCAAACATGTTTTAATTCCCAAACAGATATGTAATACACAGCTCATGAAAGAAAACATAATTACAAAAAAATTACAGCTTTCACCCTCTAGTAAAGAGTCACAATAACTGACTTTTCTTTTGACATATTTATGTCAAGGGAAGGTGTCACATTTTATATTGCCCCTTGAACTCCTCTGTGAGTAGATGGGTCCAGTAGAGAAATCAACATTCCTGTAATGAAACGTATCTTTTTACTGGATAACTTATCACTATGCCATCACCCAAGTTACAACAATCCATGCAAAAAGTTCCAGGTTAGAATGGGTCCAGTTCCTAGGGATACTGTTTTGCAAATCAGGTTATTAAAAGAGGTTGCATGGTAGCCTGGAGGACTAGCAAGAAATGACATACCTATTTCTTTCAACTCCCACGCATTATATTAAAGAAACATGCCCTCAAGGCCACGGAAGTACATTCTGATGTTTCCCGTTAACACTGAAATAAATTTACTTTTAGCTTCTGGATCCACAGACTTCAGTCAGGTAATAAAGGAATTTAGTTTCCAAAACTGTGTGTGGCACCATTGCCTCTCAACATGTGAATCGAAAGCTTGCTAGGAACAAGCCTAAAATGAATTGGATCGCTCCATTTGTGTCCCCAGTGTACAACACAATACAATTTTACAGAGTTTGATATGCAAAATTTCATTCGTTTACATGAACATGTAGATTTAATTAGTCTCCATCTACAAGTGAGAAGAGTGGGTTGACCTATTTAAAATTTAAGGTAGAGTATAATGTGACTAGCGTGCATCTGGCTTATGAATAAAATATCTGGCCTCTGTCCTAACTAATCCCTTAACTACTATTAAATTTAAATTAATCTCAAATCCATAGGAAATGTATTTTATTTAAGTCTTTTCTAAAGATACAGCTTGTTATTTTTTATAATAAATTCAATATCTGGAGGTTATTGTGGTGCTAATTAACTTTCTGACACTGCTAACTGTGGATTTCTAAATCTAAACAGGGAGAAGTCTAAAAGCACCACAGAAGTCTGTAATTGCTGAACCTGAAAGCTTTAGACTCCCAGCAACAGAAGGTCAAAACTCCTCTGATGCCTAAAGAGGAGAAACAAGCTAAAAGCTCTTCACCTTTGTTTAATTTGTTTTGCTCCATAATGTTGTACTGTATGGGTGCAACCTCTTGCTTTTGCTGAACAGAGGGTTTCCAGTGTTTCTCATTCGTATCCCCGCTGCCATTGTTAACATTATTGCTGATATTTGACTGGATGAGTTGCGTGGTGGCATAAGGAGTGGGCTGCCCAGGCTGGCTGACAAATCTTCCGTCCTTTAGATTTGGACTATTGAAGGTTTTCATCTCATTGATTTTGTTGCTTAGGTCCACGTCACCATATACAGTTGACTCAGGCAACATCAGGTTTGTTTGCTTGTTGTCCAGCTGATTGTTGTAATTTGCTATACAATCGGCTAACCACAGAGGAAAGAAAAAAGGAAAAGGTCATTCTGTTCGCTTACACTATACTTCCAATGAAATTCCCTTTAAAAAATGTTTAGTGCATCACTATATAGCTTGTATCCATGAAGCAGAAATACTGCAGCTAGCTAAATGATTTACAGAGCATTATTTACCTTACGAGCTACTGCTTCAAAAGCAGGGTTCACTGCTTTGCTTCACTGTAAATTCAAACCTTCTCAATTGTATCTACAATGACTTACCTTGCTGGGCTTTTTCTACAGTGGCCGTATAAACATTCACATTTTTAAACATTATTCTCAAAGCAGTATAGATATCTAATCGACAACTGTGATTTTTTGCCTCAAAAGGAAAATAATTTGCATGGAAAAGAAAAAAAACCCAAAACTTAATAGTGGGAATAACTAAACATGACAGTCAATCTCATTTCATCTCAAAAGCATTTAGACTTTCTTGTGCTTGTGATAAGAAAGAGAGATACTACACATTTTTATAAAACAGACTGAAAAATGATCACACACAACAGAATTAAAGAGAAACAGTACAATGTGAAAGGTAACAGTACCCAAAAGGAAGTCTTTATTTGATCACAGAATCCTTGTACAATCTTATACTTTAGTTTGAAACAAAAAGACAGGAAAGCAATCTGGAATTTTTATGACTTTTTAGTTGCTTTGGATAGTGCAAAAGAAGTAATACAACAGTAATACCATTGACTTGTAAGCTAAATATATATCATGTACACAGCACACACTCATTCTTCTAATAGACACTGCATCGTGAGATCACTACTTATTGCACAGAGTGAATTAGATATGTACGGATGCTCTGGCCACTGCTTTGTGAACCTGTCTGCCAGCCTTTCCGCGTTCTCTTGTCTCTGCAGCTCCACACACTTTTTTTCCTCCCCGTATCCAGTCAACTGGAAGAATACTGAATGGAGTAACACAGTCTGTGGGTCAGCAGTTAGAAGGCTTAGTGAAATCAGCATTCAATAATCATTAAGCAAAGATTCTCATTTGCCAGCTGATTAATGCATCAATAATTACATCACAATCACCAGGAATATAGTTTTTCTCTTTTAAAAGATGTGGTATTTATACTAATGAGTTTCATTCAAAACCTGTGGCCACAATTAATTTACTGGAGAGGGTGCCAAGTAAAACTACGTACCAAATTCAGGATTTGACCATTATACTAAATGAAATAACCACTAAATATAGAAGATGCTGAATTTCAAGAGTATGCCCTAATATATACATCTTTTTTGAGAAATATATCCTGAAAAAGAGAAATAAAATAGTACTTGAGGAAGAAAACCACCGGTCCATATTTTCAGTGATTAAGGAACAGTATCAGAGCACGCCACATACAACCTATCATTGCACATTTCACACCACATCCCTCCCCCCACCCCCCCGGCTTGTTTTATTTGAAGGTTTTACTGGTTTTTTTCTTTCTTATGTGAGCTGTTAGTTATTGCTTCATAGTCTTCAACTTCTTGATTTCTATTTTTTAAATGTTTTAATTTCTGCTTTTTCTCTCACCTGCTGAAACCATGCTAGTCTTTTCTCTTTTTCAAGACCATTGTATTGTAGAGAGCAATTATATACGTAGCATAGTCGTCATTCCCAATACCTCATGCTTTGCTATAATATCCTTGCAGAGTCACTTATATATTTTCACCTCTTTCCATTTTCAGCTACATCCAATTTGTGTGTAGGGCATAATAATCGATATGGTATATGCAGTAGGTACATTCTTTTTACACAGACGCGTTAGAATTCCTCACACAAAGTACTTAAAACTGGTCTACCTATATAACAGAAGATTTATTCTGTTAGAATTTTTTATAGCAGCTACTTTTAGAACAACCCATTCCCAGTCTGTAGACTTGGAAGACAGCACTATACTTAAAAGAAATTAGAAATGCACAGTTACTTAGCATATTCACAGCTACAGAGGGGATATCCAACTCTGCTGCTTCAGAGCATAAGCCAAGCCCAGGATGACATAATTAAGAACATTTGTCAGATTTTCCAGAACAGAAGAGACAACTGTGAGCATCCCGTTTGAGCCTCAAGCTCATAAGCTCTACTTAAAAGGAAGGAATAACTTTGCAATACAACCAATAACAATTAAACTGCCAGTGCAGCTCATGACAAGATGTTATAATAGTTCACAATCCTCAAAAATGTGCATTCTCTTCCTTTTCTGAATTTGTTATGTTTCAGTTACTAGAATTTGGTATGTCTCTGCTTGCCACAATAGAGTATCCCTGTATCAGAAATCTTTTTACATAGGTAATTGTGGATGCGACATCCTCCGGCAGGAAGTCTCCAATGTTAAATTCTCTCACATTCCTCTGAAGCACCTGTAACTGGTCACTGTCAGACAGCCTATGTGGGAGATGAATTTCCACCATCACGTTATGACTGGTTTCGCATTAATTACAGGAGGTAATGCTGTTTTGCACTTACGCAACTCCACTACAGGTAATTATACCCCCACCTCCTAAGTGCTGGGAAACGCTACCAGCAAAAGTCAGCTAGAGATGCTGGCAGTGGAAAAGACTCATTTTCATTCCTTACCAGTAACACAAAATGGGTTAAAACAAAAAGAACCTAAGGTCCTTTCAAAACAAACTGTGCAACAATTAGCGCTTCCCCACCTGTCTTCCCATGGAACTCAAAAGGTTTTCTTCAAGAGCACTCTGCGTCCTGCCCAAGGTCCCGGGAACTACCGCTCACCCTAACATTGCGTAATTGCTTTTAGAGGGTGAAGTTCACTTTTCACCCACATGCCCCAGACAGAAAACTAGCTATCTGATTTTGTATGGCACCCCAAGGGCGGTTTTGAAGGTGCCAAAGCTGACTGACTTGCAAGTACTGTAGCAATGTTTTATTTCTTCCTTACAATCACAACCAAACCAGGATGAAAATGTCACTAGTGTAATTTTTGTACTTTTCCTTCTCCGTCCAAGCAACAGGATGTAGAGAACAACTTAAAAATGGCCTTATCTGCAAAGGAATCCAAAAAGGGACCAAAAGCATAAACATGACATAGAAGAGAAACTCTATTAAGATTAAATGCATTGAAAATAAACCCCCCAAACAAACCTGTACTTTCTCTGAGGTATTAGAAGTATATACCCTGTAAAGAAGATTTCTTAGCAAGGTAGAAACATATCTAACCTGGTCGACTGTACGTCGTAAGGTTGCTATCACTGTTGCCGTTGCCAGAGGTGCAGCAGTTGATGGTGCAGTCGTTGTGATTGTTCCCTGTGTTAGGCCAAGTATCTGCTAGCCATGGCTGAGTGGCTGGTTCAGTGATGTTTAGGAGTCCTGGCCTTTAAAAACAAAGCTTGGTCATTTCAAAAATTAAACAAAAGCATTTTCACAATGCAATTATTTTCTTCCCAAAAGGTTATGTATTACAAAATATTATCACATAATTAAAGGCTTGGGCATTCGAAAATACAGCTTGATCCAATTATTTAATGGTTTCTAGTCTCCTATATAATCTGCTCCTTGCTAAGACATCCTGAATTGAACAGCCAAAGATAGCATCAGTTCAGTTTGCTGAACTACACATATACGTTGGCGTGCAACCTTTACCTGTCACTTTAGGGTGTTTTGTTTTGTTTGTGGAAAGGTTGTATTTTTATTTTTTTTCTGCCACTTGTCCCTGTCTTAAAGACAGCAAGGTAAAAAAGGGGAAATTGGCAAGTCAAACAGAAAATTCACACATGGAAGCCAGACGGATATGTGGAAATAAGAGCTGAGTTTGGATGTGAATAAACCCAAATTCTTGGTGATGCATGAAGCCAAGTTCTCCTCACCATCAAATAGCACTACAGCAGATTACAGAAGCCTCTGTCGCTTGGGAGTACTTGGTTCTCACTAAGCACACTGAGTGTGTGCTACATCCCAGTGAATGAGCAAGACACTCACTTCATCTTTATGTGTGTGGAACAGCAGCAGCTTCTAAGCAAGTTTAAAGCAACTGAGAATACTCAACACCTTTAAAAACACCCAGATACCAATGCTGCATATTGGCTGCATTTGGAATAAAGTGTATTTCTGCCATCAGCAGAAAGAAATAGCATTCCTTGGTTTCCGAGTTGCTGAATTTTTCTAGCGAAAGACGCTCTGATGAATGTTTTGTAGTATCTTTGGTGCCTCTTCAGTTCTCACACTAAAAATGCAAGGGCATATTATAAAGTCCCATATAAGTAGCATCCCCTAACTACTTAAATTTGTCTCTGTCAACTAAGGTGCTTTTAAAAATAGATAACTTGAGCCACTGTCTTATATATATACATATATATAAATAAAAAGGAACAATCTCTTATATCACAGGATTTAACAAGCCACTTCTCATTTGAAATAGTGCAGAAACTAGTCTCTGTAATATTAAATGTGATGCTCTTCAAAAATAAAATATGCTAAACCTCTTAAACTGCAAGTTGAGAATACTAACTGCATGCAGTTAGTTATGGGGGATATAGTCTGCCAGTGCTGCAGGCTTAAGTCATAGTCTTAGAATAACATTTAAAAGATCTATACATATATGTGTATATATATTTCTGTACTGCATATGTCATCTGACAATTTAACACAGGAGGTGATGAGGCTTGACTTACTGTCAGGCTAACAAACCAGCCAATACATATGCACTAAGCAAGGATCTTTTGTAAATCTGAAATAAATGTACAGCTATGTAGTCCTGTGAGCAGGCCAGCTGATTTGAAATACCTTGCTTTTTCCCCACCACTCTGGATAGGCAGTGAAAGGTCCTTTGCTTCTAAAACCTACTTTGCATTCACAACTGCTCTGATGTAAGAAATGTAGGGTGAGTATATAACTGGACAAAAACTCTACTCATTGGAACCCTTTAGGTGGAACTATAGGCAAGAGATGTTTGCACCACAGCTCTGTAGACTGGCGATGATCAGAGATCATAATTTCCAGAGATCTTTAACCTTTGCAGGAAATTCCCTGAATCACTGTACTGGGTCTGGGGTTGGGGTGTACTGAGAAGTGGCTGTGTGGGTGCCTAGCTGCTGGCTGGAGTCAATTCCCCACAATCACCATTACTTGAATCCTGTCTAGAAAAGGGATTGACACAGAAATGGGTATTTTTTCAGCATCAAAGAAGTAGGGATTATGCTGAAATACATCACTGTGATGTTTTGAATTCTGAAAATGAATGCTTTAAAAGGCTCACACAACCACACTTGACAAAAATGCCAAACCTCTCCAAAACATTGCAAATATAACATAAGGAAGTGAAAACGTTAGGTTTGGAGATCAGAGTAAATGTTTCATATGTCAAAGTAACATTTATTTATGTTTTTATATTGCAGAAGTATGTTTCATATTCTAAAAAATACACTAGAACGTCACACACGTTTGCTATATATGCAAATGAACAATAGCGGCATCGATGTTAGTACCTTGAATCAATTACACTGCCAGCTTGTAGCACTGATCCTTAAAACTAGGACAGTAAAAAAAATGTTGCTGCTTCTCTAGCAGTACCAAAATGACTGTATATGATGTAGACACTTCTGGGTTCATTTCTGTCCTCTGAGTGTATGTGAGCGTGCTTTTGTCTAGGCTGTGCTATGGGAAGAGTGAGAAAGCACAGTGGCACAAAGAACACAAAGGATGTTAACTGTGTATCTTTTTGAACAACCTTGTCAGGGAAGGAGAGGGTTCATCTCTGTTCTCTCTTCTTTTCTCCCTATCCTGGGGTGAAGGCTGCAACCCAGTGATTTACAGGTTTGTCCATTCAAAAATCACATGGTAACTGTTCTAGAGGTTTTCTTCCATGGTTTTACGGCTATGACAACACAGCAGCATACAGCACTGGGAATAGATATCGGCAATTGCTCCTAATGTGCCAGGTTCCGCAGCAACAGCAGAGTGGCCTTGCCGCTGCACAGCATTCAAGAACACTGGGAATGTTTAATTCTATGCCTAATCTTTACCATTACTCAATTTTTGTATGGTCTTGCAAATTAGGAATCATAAGATGCCACTAGTGAAACAGGAATTGATATAGGAATTTATCGCCCAGCTGCTCTCTAAGATATCAGTTTATTTCAGCGTCATGCCAAATCTTTAAATGCTTATAAAAAGGCATGCTTGAATGTGACCTAGAAGAAAAAAAGCGTGTGCTACCAAAGTGACACTGCTTTCATCTGCCTTTCTGCTAAAACTGTTACTTTGTCTCGTGAATAAAGGTCCACCTCTACATAGGATATGTAAATTACTGTTTGGTCCACTGCCATTCATTAAGTAATAACGTGAACCCAGTAAGCATGTTTTACTTAAATCCATCCTCAGTCTGGAATGGGCTAGGTTCTCAAAGAGGGGGGCTTTAATTTTAAAACCTACCTGTTTCCCTCTCCCTCAGTGCCCATCTCTTGTAAGCGATGCTTTAACTGATCTGCATTCATAGCAAATTTTTTCTTAAAAAGTCACTTTATAAGCCATTTATTTCTTCAGCAGTTTTTTTCCAGTAAACGTTTTCTTTCTTCACAGTATATGTGAACCCGCTATATTTCTCAATCTTCATAAATGCCACGACTTAATTACTTTTACTCCCTTAATCAGCTGGTAAACCAGCTCTTTCGAAGTTAAAGTGCTCCCTCTGCTGCTCATTTTTTGAGATGCAGTTTTTACAGGTTAACAAAGGTAAAAATACTGTAACCCAATTCTGAGGAAATCAACCTAAAATTGCAAACCATATACCATCCTTCTGAACAGAAAAATATATGGCCAAAATGTATAAATGAATATGACAAATTAAAACATATCGTTGCAAGCGATTATTCTGCCATCCCTTACAAGGACAAATGTAATCCTAGCATCCTTGAATTTAGCCACACAGGATTTATAGTTTTAAAAATAAAGCACATAATTACCTGCCTCCACTGCTTACAGCCTCTCCTCCTCTCTGATACGTTACTGAAATAATTAAAGATAAAAAAAGGAAATAATTTAAAAATAATAAAATACTCCTTAAATAGCAGTATTAAATTTGCCTTTGTTTCATTTTAGCTCAGACAATAAACGTGCATTGTTTGTACATGAATTCTGAGTCTCATTCTGCAAGCGATTCCCCCAAATGCTGGTTTATACATAATACTTGTGTTGCTTGATAACTGCTAGTCTCAGCTCCAACAAAGTTTTACATTTCAGTTCTGTTCTGAAAAACACACTCGCACACACATGTATCGCTTAAGAAAGCAGGAAGCCATACATCAGCTTGAACTTATCCTTAACATAACTCTGCTGGCTTCAGTGGAGTTACTCTGTGGAAGAATTTAGGTCATATATTTATTTCATGAATGGCTAGATGTTAAAGCTTTGCTCTACTTTATTATTTTGGTAAGATTAAAGAGGTATCACGATTCTATAACAGACCTTACTTCCAATGTAAACAACAGCTCATTACAGCTAAACCTACTGCAAAAACACATGCTTTTCCTGACTGTTACTGTGCTATACTCATGGAACCAGCGCACTCTGAAAGTCCACAGAAGCTTTGCACGTGATCACATTTTACAGTTGGATTTATTAATGATACTCTTGTACCTAAAAATTTAAATGTGTACATCTAGGTAAAACATGTGTGGCAGAAAGAATACTTTGTAATTTAGAAGGAACAGTTTTGCTAGCATTTCAGAAGATTACAGATTAACAAAGTGGATGCCCACATGCATTTCTTTTGTTGGCAGGGTTTGCATATCCTTCACGGGATGGCTGAGCCACACCATGGTTGAAAAGTTAGCTTTTAGGATGCAAACATCCCAGTAGAATCAGCACTAGAAATTTTGCTGGTTTGCTCTGGGTTTGAAAAGGGTTAAGGAGATTGCCTCCCTGCAAATGCTTCTGCATTCTACGTTTTCCAACTAGGAATGTGTAGAAAAAAAGCAGCCAAATTCTCCTCTTTAGAAGAACTCCAAACCGGGAGTCTGCAAGAGAGAGATAAATGCTGGCAGTGATTACAATAACAAGATTAAAATGTCGGATGCATTGCTACAGGTAAGTCTTTCACTATAGGTAATACTAAAGAAGAGGGTCTGGTTCCAGTTAGAGTCAATGGAACTAATGACTGGGATCCTGGATTGAAAAAGGACTTGATATTTTTTTCCTTTAAATGTTTTACATACTTGGTGTATTTTCCCAATTTCTTCTTTAAAAATCTCAATGCTATTTATTTTGCAGCTCTGATTTATCTTATGGAGCCTTATATTTTCTTTTACTGTTAAGAATCCAACTGAGAAAATCTATGTTAGCTAACCTACCAGCGCCTGCGGAATTTCAGCAGCGTGCTACAATTGTGTTTGCAATGGAAACCCTCTGTTAAGCCAATTAAAGTAACAGCAAAATAATAATAGTTTGAATTAGCCTCCACCGTGGACCTCAAAGGACTTCAGAAACATTAAGTACCATACCGATTCATGCCGATCAGTAACCAACTCCCCTGAACGCAATAGGCTGACTTTTGAAACAAGATACCATTCCGTGTGATTAAAAGCACGCGGATAAGAATCTAACCCATTATGATTCGGTCCATGTGGACGAACACAGACAGACATGAGGCTGCTTCACCTGCGGTCCAATGTGGAAGGATGTAACTCAGCTGCTGCCCAGAGGCCAAATCAGCCCAGTGCCACTTTTGAGCTAATACGCCCTGCAAAGGTGAGTCCGCAAAGGAGGGGGCAGGTGGATTTTGCCCTGTCTGGATATACATGTCCTGCGAGTCTCACAGAGTGCTTGCGAAAATAAGGGATTTAGAACAAAGGAGGAAGAAACAACCTGTCTATTCACTCAGGCTGTAGCTAAAAGTAAGGCATGCAGGATCCTGGCGGGTACTGAATCGTATCTACAGGAGGGGAAAAGCTGCTGAGCTGCCAGGCTGTGGGATTGGCTGAAGGTCAGCTCTACAGAACTGAAAGGCTCTCACGGACTTCGGTGGGCTAGGGCTCGGGTTATGTTATATTTTGCACCTTTCCAGGGAAAAAGATATACAAGATTATTTTAAACCTGAATTTGAAATGCACCTTTATGTAGAATAAGATGATTATTTTAAAATTTCATAGCACAAATACAGTTTAAGGCACCCAGCAAAGAAATCTAACAGCTCTAACACTTTGATTTTCTCTATCTTCCCAAGCAGACAACTCCTAGGAGAATGGTTTAATGCAGATTCAGAGGAAAGCAAAGAAGCAAGTATTTCAGCAACTATAATCCCACTGAATCCTTTTCAAGTCAGCATCTGGGCTCTGCTAAGCCATGCCCCCTCCATCAGAAGCACCTTTTGCATCACTAGATGCAGAAGGCCACACTCCTCCATTGCGATGCAAGAAGAGAGCCCAGGTTGTACAAACTGATGGGATCATGCTACAAGATGGTAAGCTTGCATCACAAGGTATGCTACAAAATGGTACACACAAAGGGAAAAACAAGTGCCAGCTACAACTCAAATGTATACTACTTAGAGAACAAAATAGTGATACCTGTCATTAAGGAAATTGCTTAAAACCCCTTCAGAACAGCTGGGCTGGTTATGTCAGGAAAAGAGAAACAGTACCACAAACACATGCTAAAGTAACAAAGAAGGGCGGAAAAGTGCAAATATATACCTGTTGGTGTGAAGGTAAAAGACGGGACTGAAAAATCAAAACAAAAGACAAACTGGTTATTAAGCTGAAGAGAGAAAGGGAAACATACCACATTAGTATAAATCTAGCAGACAGCTGAATGTAAAACAAATGTATATAACTAACCCAGTAGTTCAGTCACACTGATATAGAAATAAAATTAAATCTGTGATTCAGAAAGAAGCTTGTCTCTGCAGGTACCATTCTGAAAAAAGGGCTTGATACTCTGTTGTGCTCCTGAGAGGACCGGACTGTGGTTTAGCCTTTCAAATACTCCCCCAGTTTGGTACTGTAAGTTTTCCCTAAAATCCTAGCACAAACCAACCTCCCCCACTGTAAATCATTTTAGAATGCAGAGTGACAAATTCTTTAACAAAGCCTTATCATGGTCCTATTGAATCTTATCTGCAGTTCACTAAGTAAATGCTCGCTACGCTGAACTAATAGGCACACTTAAGTATTCAGTAAGGAAATAATAATCATATAAAGGAACAAAGAGAACTGCTTTTTTACTGTCTCTGAGTTGAGGAGTGCACCAACTCCTACTGTAATAAAGGCACTAAATCTACTGCAGCAATTAATTTCTGTTTTCATAGACAAGACTGTTAAACAGACTTGTCCTTAATTAATCACCAAAAAAGGCAAAAGATCTCCCTAGATGTAACACCTTACTACCTTTCAACCCTTGGCTTTAAGAGGGAAAGGTTAACAACAGAACAATGACATTGCTTGACAATCCTCACTTTCACAGCTACTATAAATCCTCTTTGGATCAATAGGATCTCTAATCCAAATACAGAGCACCAGCATCTGCTCTTCCTATTAGCACATGCTCCCCCTCCTGTTGACAAGACAGTACAGTTTTTCTAACACTGATGGGCAGGAACAGGCTAACATTTGCCCTTTTTGGTTTAACGAGAGCAAAGAGTAATGTAAGAGAAACAATAAAATATTCGCTGAAAGTAGCCTTTTACAAGTGCAAATGACAGCAAACCCAGCTCAGAAGGGTTCTGGCTAGGAGAGCAACTGTTCAGAGTTATTCTAAAAACTAATGTTTGGGGGAGTGCAGAGCGTCCTGCTATAATTTAGGATATGCTGTAGTTTTTCCACCCTTTTACCAAGGCAATTTATCTCCAGGAGTATGACACTGAGCAAAAAAAAAAACCTCAAAAACCTCTGAGTATTTACCCATTTCAGGCTTCATCTGTAGCACAGGTCTTTATCCTGGGAATTCCACTGTATTTTCTTTGAGCTAGGCCTTTTCACACAGTCCAGTTTAATTTAGTTATATTCAAAAATATAGAACCATAGTAACAAGCTTTCATTAAAATAGAAGGTGCATTTAAACCAGAGCTACTCAAAAGAGAATCAAGTGTCTCAAAATTAATTTGCAGTCACAAAGACATGAAAAGAAATCTTAAACTACTGACTTGTTACTCTCCTGTGAGCTAAGTACTGAACCTAGTTTAGTTTCTTAAGGAACTGAGGAACTGAGGTTCAACTAAATGAAATCTTTATCGCTACCACATGAAAGAACAGCTTAATTCTCAGAGCTTCTATTAATAAACGCTTCTGAGTGTGTAAGAGTGCTAGTACAATATGCACGTGTGGGAGTAGTGAAGTATTTTAGCAGATGTCAGGCCGGAAGCTCGAGATAAAAATAAATAAATAAATGCAAGACCGAAGAAAGTTTGGGCTGGCAGGGCTGACTTGACATACTGCAGAGCGGCAAACTACTCTGCAATTTGTATTTCACTAAAGACGGCTTTTTTTCTTGAAGAATAGTTTACGATGGAGATGCAGACCCTACTTTGCTGTGTATTTTCATTAAAATCTTCACTACGTTACACAAAAGATATTTTTACAGATATTGAAAAACACAGCTGTTTTGAACAATAGCTTATGTCATTAAAGTAACCATTTTTAAGGACAAATTGTATGCCTTTTGCTTAATCATAGGTACTGCTGAAAGCACAGTGATGTTAGTTTGATAGAACCGTAGAGAGGCAGTATGGCAGCATGCTATTAGTAAAACAAAACAGAGCAGGCCAATGCAGCAAGATGTCGGGGTCTGTCGTGTCTAAGAAATCCCAGCAGAACAAAATCAAAGGTGAAATTAATCCGTGATTTCTGTGGTTACCATTCTGCTACAACCACTGTGCCTGAAGTCTACCGCGGGCATTTATACTTGAATAGCACGGAGGACACCAACTCTGAAACACTCCAGAACTATTTCCATGTTACCACTCACTCAGTTGCTATTTTTAGCACTGCTTCTTTTTCACAGCATCACACTGTTACTGTTTAAAAAATATCTGTGTTATATTTGCCTCTCTCTTGCCCATCATTCTTTCTGGAAGTGACTGAAGGATGTATCTCACGACACCTTTCCATACCTTAAGATATGTGCACTTTGTAAGCCTAGGTCTATCTTTTGATTGTTAAATATCAAACCTTCTCCCTCTACTCCTTCAAAAGCAGGACCTCCCATTTTCTGATTCATTCCAGAATTTACGGTTCTCCCTCTATGAGGCAGTAATGTAAGAGGTACTGCGAGGTACTGCTTTGAGACGTAATGAACTGTAGCTCACTGAATTCAGCTTTAACTTAAGGGCTTAATCAGAAGGCTATTGAATCAGGAGAAATCAAGTTTTAATTCCAGAAGATCTTCCAGGTAGAGATTGTAGCTTTGTTTGTCACAGAGTGTACTGTAAAGCACCGCTTGCCCACCGACAATCTGATATCAAAGGTATCAATAACATGAAAACGAAGAGTGCTTAAAGTTAGTCCCAGTGCTGCCATTCTAACTAAATGCAGATGCAAGACGTGATAGCCCCAGAATTCACTCCCAATGAAGGGTCTCCCAACAGTGTTTATGAAAGAGCCTTGGAAAGCAGTCACTGACTGTTGTGCTTTTGCAAACAGCCACTTCACCACATTCCTCCGGAACACAAGGAAATTCAAGTACACGCACCAAAAGCGTTACTGCACTGTACACCACTGTTAGTACTCTTAGCAGCAAGCAAAGGAGCGAACAGGAGGGACAATGAACTACCATCCACTTGGCTCCTTTCCAGATGGTACAGTGTCAGGTAGCATGGGCATACTGGAAGCTCCCAACCTTAAATCCATCTTTACACTTCTCATTTATGAAAAGCAAGGGTAGGTGTTTTGCTAAAGGCTTACGCTTTAAAGCCAGGTTTTAACACGTTATGCAAATACTGTCGCTTTCTGCCTTGGCCCCTGACCCACACTTCCTGAAAGTATTGTGAAGTAAGTTGGTAATTCCTGCATCGAGTCTCACAAGAACAAGAGATGGATGATAAATAGCCAGTAAGCAGGCATTCAGCAGCCAGCGGACCGGGATACGGAATACGGCACCTTTTCTAATACCAGCGTAAGTACTAGTGAGTCCATTTCGCTTCTTCCTGTGGCGATATAACCAGATGCTGAAGACCATAAGGATAATCCAACAGGCTGCACCAATTCCAGCAATAAAGGCAGGCTGCTTTACTACATCAGAAATCTGCTGGGCTAAACTGACTTGATCTTCTGAAGACACAGGGTTTCCATGGGAATCTGAAAAAGAGACACCCAAAATAGCCAATTAATTTGAATGAGGAACTGTAAAAGGCAGCATGAAAAGAACTGATATAACAGTGGTCCACTTTTTCAAGCTAAAAATCCTTAAGACTGCTCTTCAAAATCTCCTTTTACAGGTCTAGATAGAAATGGTTTGTTTTCCATACAAGACAGGACCACCAACTTGGATGACTTTTGTTTGTTTATGAACACTCCTAAAATCAGACTACTAGGCATACAGATAGAAAGTTAGGCTCATAAATTTCAAACTTGGGGACTCCTATTTTCTAATTTTTATTTTAGCAAAGCAACACCTGCATCAGAAATGTATTCAATGGAGGCCAGCGAAGAACACAGCAAGTAAAAGCTCAAGTATGAAACATGCATAGTCTGTTCTTTGATCTCTGTGTCTGAGTAGAAGTCAGCTACCCAAACATCCACTCTCATAACTGGAAATCACAGAAGAATTACAAATTCAAAAAGTACATTCACATGAGGTTGATATTGAGGGATACATTTTAATTTAGCAGTTTCTGACAGATGAGTTAAATCTTGTATTACACAGCCTAATGTACCCCTTGCAGTGTCTCACTTTGACCTCCGTTTGAAAAGACTGAATATTTAAAAGCACATAAAGAAGTAAAAGTATAAAATAACCAATCCTGCCTTCCCCATGTGCATGAAGAAGCTAAAGGATAACTGAAGGAGTTATGAATTCGTAACGATAGTCAAGCAGTCTCATGATTATCGAACGAGCAGCCTTCTTCAAAACTAGTTTATTCTTAAATATTCCACATATAAATAAAGAACATATATTTTTTCACACACCTTTGGTTTTTTTTAAATAAAGAAAGCACCTGTAACAGTCAGCCTTTTCTGCTCCCTCCATACTTAATTTTACCAAGAACCTTTTAGGAACAGCAGTAAGAATATTCAGTCAGTGACCAATGCTTTCTAACTGGAATGAAGCAACTCAAAGACAAAATACTGCTTGCCTGACTCTTTACCAGTACAAGTGAGCGCTTCCTGGAAACTTCATTACTGCAAAGGGTGAGGGAAAGAATTTGAAACCTTTATTCAGAGCGGATATTGCTTTACACATTCCACAGCTTAGTCTTTGAAATACCCATTTTTCCTCTTGTGTAAAGCCAACAGTTAGCTGCTTTTTACTATGGGCAATGACATCAGATTCAGAATGAGAGATTAGAGTTTTAAGGAGAAAGATGCTGTTATTAATTCTATTAATATAATTAAACCAGATAAATGAAAACCTATTTAGTTCAAAAACCTTGTCTGCCCTACGGAGTAAGGAGTGAACAGATTTTTTTTTTTTTAATGATGTCATGTCTTGCCTTACTCCAAAATAAGCCTAAACAAAATACAAGAAACTGCGATACAAACAGGAGATGGAATCACAAGTCACACAAAAAACAAACCTCCCCTGGAAAAGTATACCTTTCAGAATGGGAAATGTTTAAGTTAAAAACGGCTTCCTCCAGTGAAGAATTCTAGATTTCAGTTTTTGCGACACTGAGGTCAAATGCCTATTTTGCCGAGGAATCACCAGTGTCTTTGACTGCTATGTTATTGGAAATTTTCTTTCAGGTTTCAGGTCCCTTTATCTTCTGTGATCCTAAGTGCATTGCCTAGTCTGAAAGTTCACCAGGCAGACTCATTCATTTCTTACTAATACACCCTTTGTGTCTGGTGGGTTTATAGATTTCATGCTTATTTGTGCAAGGTTAAGATGGGTCGCTTCAGATTTTATGGAGAGAGCCAAGTGAAGTTCCCCACAAGTGGCCAGATGGGCTTTAAACGTATAAAGTATACTGTGACCAATGAATTAAATCTGTCACTCGCTATCTCATCTTTTGTCTCTTTGCAGCTGAGGCCATATTAAGATATGAAAACTTGCAACATCAGTCTCTTTTCAAAATGAGTAAGCCTACTATTACTATATTTTTACACAGCTACACTACCTTCAACATCTTAATGGAATAGAACAAAAGATTTCAGGGAAACCTATGGTCCTGCATAAATGTCGAAGACACTTAAGTATTTTTTCTCTAGTCCTTTAAGTATATATATTTAAAACAGTAAATCCAGGGGAAAAAACCCAATCACAACCTCAAAAGCCAAGTAAGAATGTTTTTAAAATATGGTGACGATTCAGCCATGCAGAAGGACAGTACTTTTCTATACATATTTTGCATTGCTCAGCCAATGCATGTCTGAACATTAGAAAATTCTGAAGAATCTCTTTGAACATTTATTGTTCTAATTTTTAACTACGATTCATTTCATGGTATTATTTTGCTAGCCACTGCAAGTGTAAGAGCAGCATAGAAATATATTTGCTTTTAAGAAACTTGGCTTATGGCATGTTGTACATGGGTGGATTATTAGTGCCCAATACATTAAATTAGCTGGTATATATTTACACACAGACTGAAGAAAAAACGTCTATGTGTTCATGTACAGTCATATAAACAGCATCACAGAAAAGAAGATGGAAGGGCTTTCAAGAGGCCACATTTGACCCATGTCCTGGTCCTCTTATAACTGAAAAATAGAAAGTAGGCTAATTATAAAGCAAAGGGAATGAAATCTAGTGACTCCCTCAATACTAAAAATTTCCATGAACAGTATCTTGGATGCCTTTCTTTGCAAAGGGCTTCTTCCCTCTCTGAAACAGTCCTGTGAGATCCTAAACCATCAGTCAGGGAAAAAGCTCTCGAACTAGAAAAAGTATTCTTTCTTTGTCCCAGGAAATTTCTGGAAGCTTTGACTGAGATATAAACGGTTCATAATCAACATTCCTGTTCCTGCTTGCACTCCTCAGGGAAACGTGCCAAAATAATAAGTGAACATAAACGTTCTACGGCAAAGTGCATCTTGCTGCCAGAGCAGCAGCCGCAGCATTTAACGCACTTGAAAATGCCTCAGAGTTGTTGGAGCAGGCCGATCCCACAACTCCCTGAAACCAGCATATTATCACAGTGACTCATCCTTTCTTCGCTACCCCAAGATAAGAGCCGCCTTTTTAATCACAGATAATGTTGCTATGGCTATTGCTCACAAGCTACCCAATCTGACCATCTTGAACCTCCAAGTTTCAAACTTCAATAAAATCTAATTAGAATTTACATCGAGAAGAACTGGGACCTCTAATTCTCTAATGTTAAATATTCATATAAATAATAACAATGTAAACCCTAACATTTAAGCTGTTAAATAAAAGATTAATAAACAATCAAGAATGGAATGCCAAAGAGTCAAAAAATCACAGGAAATTCCAGGTTCACAGGTGTGCAAGCAAGCTTAACTTTGTCCTATACACATACATAACTTATGGAATGGTACTTTTCCATATGCCTGACTCATTTAGTACACAAAATGTACAAACAGTAAGTACAAAGATCTAAGTCTTGTTGACATTGCTAATTCTGGCAATTCAAAACTTGCAATCCATCTGGAACCTGTAACATAATACCAGAGTATTTCCTCAAATATATGTACATGATGCAATACGATTTTTTTGGGGGGGTAAAATATTACCAGGTTAAGAATATGCTGTTTTATCTCCTTTCTAGTTGTATACATTCCCAAAACTGGAAAAATAACATCTTTTAACTTCAATCTTGAGAGCATACAGTTTGTGAGGAGACAGCACTGAACTGGTTTGGAAGGGCTTGCTCTGAGGGAAAACCAAAAAGACCACTTTTTTCAAGTCGTTTGCAGGCCACAAGACAAAAATATCAACAAAAAAGCCCCCTTTATAACTACCACTCTTAGAAGTACTTGACAGAATAATATCCCTAAAGGCATGCTAGGTAGTTCACAAATCATATCTCCTAAATGAAGCAATTAGATTAATGAAGATTCAATGAGACTTTCTTGTGTTTTGTACACTTGAGACATCCACTGGTTGAATAATGCACTCAATGTTTATAACAGCTGTGCAGGTATCTCTTAATAATAACTGCATACCATATTTTCATACAAATTATGTGTTTAAGAGTAACATTAACAGCAGTTGTGGGCCTTCTCAGAGCTGGTACCCTGAACAAAATATGTTGCAGTACGTTCCAATTTCACCATTTATTTGCCAACAAGCATAGGTACTACTGCTGAGCTATCATGAGTAGCATGCCATCACTGCACAACAGCTAGGCTAGAGATCAGAAAATCACAATTTGTGGTGGTAATTCTCACGTTTCCGTACGGAGTATTTTTGTAACCAACGTCTTGAAGTTACATGTAGTGACAAGAAAAAAAGTTCTATCAAAAATCTGTGATATTTTTTCTCCACAGCACAGGAGTAAAAGCACAATACAGGGAGCTCTGGCTAGCTCTCACGAAATAGGATTTTTTTTTTCCTTGACACCGAAGTTCTTACAGTCTTCATTTACGTAAAATATCAACTTTTCTTTTAAAACAAACAAATGGTTTTCCAGCCCTTGGAATTCCACAGAAAGCTGTTAAAGGTCACTCAAAAGCCAAGAGGAAAATTCAGAAGCCCAAAGGGGAGTGTTTTAAGAAGAAACACGATTTTTCAGTTGATCTCATGATTTTGAACACTGAAAGGTGATTTTGGAATAACAAGCAAGTATATTGTTGTCTTGTCCCCAGTGGCACAGGAAGTCTGGGATACCGCAGCTCCGTGAGCTGCTTCATGTCAGCTGAGACACGGAAAACGAGGGAGTTTTGAGCTTACAATTTGTACCTGTCTTTGTAACAGGTTAAGTGCTTGCACAAGGTCAGTTATCACAGCTTGGCTGATGCATGGGCCTGAGACTGCACGCTTCAGCTCTCAGAGAATCCACTTTCTCCTGTCCTCCCCTCTTGTTCTGGAAGGGGGCCTCCAAAGGGTGAAGCTTCTGCCTGACAACCACCCCGCTACTAAAACTCTGCCCAGGCATTTCTCACAGTCACAAACCCCTGAGCACCCTGCACAGCACACAGACTGCCCACAGGTACAGCGAGTCAGGACTCTTCCAAACCTTCTAAAAGTAGCATCCTTAGTCCTCCTTCCTCCCCCTCCCAGGCCTCCCTTCCCTCTCTCTGTAACCATGTAATTTATTGCTCGTGAAAAGTGCCAATTGATGAAATCAACAAATTAATTTTCTTTCTTCAGAAGAGCTACCAGAAAACTCCAGTGTCTGCTCCACCTCCATGCTGGGAGCACATCCAAGAACTAAGAATGTGGTTCCTTGCGGGTGCTGGAGGAGAACTTTTATCACAGGGTAGAGTCAGGTAAACTGCAGCCATTCTTCTGCCTTCATCATTTTCGGTCATTCTGAGCTACTAAAGCGTACTCTTAAATTTAAGTACTAATTCTCAGCAGCCTCCTACTGTTGCTGAACGGACTGCAGCACTGTCGAGGGATTTCTTTGTGCTGCTAGCGACACGGATCTCCACAAGACTCCGGTCCATGCCAAGTAACGTCCAAATTATGGGATTTTTACTACAGGCTATGTAGCTTTGGCCATGTGTGCTGGTATTCGCTGGAATGAAGTTAATTTTCTTCACAGAAGCTGGTATGGGGCTATGTTCTGGGTCTGTGCTGAAAACGGTGTTGATAATACAGGTATGATTTAGTGATTGCTGAGCAGTGCTTACACAGAGTCAAGGCCTTTTCAGCTTCTCATCCTGCCTTGTCAGTGAGGAGGCTGGGGGGGCACAAGAAGCTGGGAGGGGACACAGCTGGGACAGCTGACCCCAACTGACCAAAGGGACATCCCAGACCATACGATGTCATGCTCAGCATATTAACTAGAAGGAAAGCTGGGCAGGAGGGCTCCTGCTCAGGGACCAACTGGTTGGTGGTGGTGAGCAGTTTTTGTTTTCATTTGCCTCACTTTTCTTTCTTGGGCTTTACTTCTCTTTTTGGTGTCTTCCTTACATATTATTATTAATATTATTGCACATGTATTATTAAACCGTCTTTACTCCACCCACGAATTTTCTCACTTTTACTCTTCTGGTTCTCTCCCTCATCCTGCTGGGGGAAATGACCGAGCGGGTGTGTGATGCTTAGTTACCAGCTGGGCATAAACCATGACAAAATGCCACACTGGAAGCAAGGAGTATAGATTATGAAAGCAAACCCTCACCACAAGGAAATAAATGGATTCTACCAGACTTGCACATTTGAACACCCTCTGAGCTGTGTGACTGCTTCTTCCTTTCTAACATAGTGTCACTAAAGGCCAGGAACTCAGAAGCAGGCAAATATCTTACCTTAACAGTCTCATTTGTTTCTTTATCCACTTACCAAAACCCCAAAGTGATTAAGTGCTATTATAAAAGTTATCTTCATTTAACATCTGCTTATCATCAGAGAAAAGAGGAAAAAAAAAAAGTAGCTTATGGTCTTTAAACACTGAGGTTACCCCATTATTTTACACTCATAAGTCTCACTAATTTAAAATTTTCAAAAACTAAGCCACATAGGACAAACGTGACTTTGCCTGGAAAGCTGGCTGTAGGAAGCTGTGAATGGAAGCTGGCTGTAGGAAAGAACAACTCAACAAATAGCTATGGGGTTTTGCACATATTAATGGAATATCACATAAGCTGTATCTAATTTTGTCGTAAAATCTCTTATTAATGTAATTGGGAATCATATGCCTGTATAAGTTAGATAAGTTAAAGATGACCTTCATTTTAATAGCTGAGGAAATGTACATGTAATTTTCCAGAGAATATATTAGCTGCTTGCTCTTGTTTTCACATGAAGTAATTATAGATTTTTAAATATAAAAAAGTGAAATAACAAGGAAGATCTACTAATGATACAGAGATAGATGGGACATAAAGTCCAAAGCAACATGCTGAGTTTGCTTCCACAATTCCATACTGTAATGATAAAGCATTTTGATACAGGCCTACGGGTAAAGCAGCATATGACTGTACCTAAAACTACTTTAAATAACCTTCAGATAACCAGCAGCAAGGATGCAGTTCTCTCGGATATATCCAGGAGCAACGTCCCTGATCTGCATTTATGTCAGAGAGATGTTTGGTGCAAATGAAGTTAGGAGGTCAAGATTATTGAAAATCTGTGTACCTCTTTTTCCTGTACTCAGGTTATTTACTGGTTTTCACATATAGTTGTATTTATTGTAACTAATTTTAGCATGCACTTGTTTTTTTGCTTCAGTAAAGAAACATAAAATCTGATCAAGACAAATTACATCCCTAAACCAAAGTGAGCCAACACTTAGTGGTTCCTACTCCCCTGCATGTTTTATTACACCAGTCTTAAGTGTGAAAATTCACTTTGAAAAATCAATAACCAAAACGTATTGCTGAACTGTGAGATTTAAAACAACCTGTGCTGTTGTAATCCAATTTTTAGAATGCAGTTCTAAGGCAAGTTTAAAACCAGAGATGTCAAATCCTGCTATTCCAGAGATCAAGTAACGCTATCTATTTCACTTGTCTTGAAAGAATTTCTGGAGCCATAAAAGACGAAAGCAAACAAACAAAAATCACTGAAACCAACAGGTAGGATTACCAGCAGGCTTACCTAATTGGATAAACTGGGGATCACTTTTCACTCCAGGTCCTGCCCCAGTACTTGCTGCCACTTCTACGCTATATCGAATACCAGGAACTAGGGAGGGGATGACTACAGAAAAGGTCGAACCATCTACCGTCCTGTTGATATGGTATCGACTTTCGTTGCCAAGGCACCAAACCTGCAGGGAAGTAAATATGTATAAACGTTCAAAATTCAACACCAAAGGGTAAGTAGAAGGAAGGATGACACATTCTTTTCTGCGGGATAAAGAAATTTAGAATTTGCCACTACTCTCAACATCTGCATCATGTATGACAGTCCTAGGCACTGAAAAGATACTTCTTGTTCCAAGAGCAGCTCCAGCTACTGAACTTATCTGATAGGTTTATGGTAATTCATTTACAGTTCAACCAGTGACATCAGTGCTAATAAAACTAAAAGCATTATTAATGCGGAACAAATAAGGGAAGCTCCGTAGCCAAGAACTGTTCACATAAACAACAAAGTAAGAGCATTCAGTTAAATGAATTTGCAATTCTCTTGTTCAGGAATCATTCATCAAGCAAGGCTTTCTTCACTCCAGTGCAAGGGCAAGTCTTTCATCACACGATGTCACAAGAGAACCGATGTCAACCTGGAATCCAAATGTTATGTTTGTTTGTTTGGGTTTTGTTTGTTTGTTTGTTTGTTTTGTGGGTTTTTTTTTAAATGGCAGCAAGAGGCAAGGATTGAGTAATATGCAATCTTCTATTGAGAGAAAACAGCATGATATCAGATCTCATTTTTTGGCTGAGATCAGGACACAGGTCTAATGACTTCAATTCACCACTTCAAAAATTACACCAGCGATATTAAATGATTGGGAGAAACAATATGATGAGATATTTTTATCTCTTTAGGCCTGCACCATTGACGCAGCAAATGCTTTTAAGAGTATGGTTGAACTCCCAACTGCTATTAAAGGTGAAGTAGCAGCTAATCTAGATCTGCTAAAAAATTGATGAAGCTGTGCTTATTTCCTTTCCATTGCCTTTCCACAAATGTACTGCTCTACAATGAATATTTATCCAGAAAGTTAGTTAAATTCAGTACTGCTTCTGTGAAGAAGCGAACTTTCCTGGGGACAGTAGCATTTCTGAACCTGTGCTGATTGTACACAGGAGGGAAAATTTTGCTGCTGACATATGGAGCTCCTGAAAGATTTAGTACCCAGATAGCTGCTCTTACTCCCTCGTGCAATTCTGCCGCTGTGGAGACTGCCAGGTGAGTGAGCTAGAGTTTCACGCATAGCACAATTGCTAGGGCCCTTTCTGTAGAGCCCCTTCTGCCTGGACACCGGAAATTTTATTTCACCTTCAGGACATTGTTAGACATTGCTCCTTTGGATGCCAAAGCCTTAAACAAGGCTAGTGGGACACTGTGAGGATCTGAAATGTATTTTAAGCTCCTTTGAAATAGAATCCCAATGCAGCATATACATAACTGCTGCTGCACATGAAGAGAACAGAATCTCCTTTTTATATTCGGATATTAAGTAGAGACTGTTTCCATCAGTAGTAGTTGTACAATTATTAGCAGAATGAATTATATTGCTCTGAAGTCCTAAAGGATGGTCCATGAAGATGCTCTCATGTAAGTATGAACTAGATAAAGTGAGGAACATGATTTAAATCTATATTTTTACCTATGTCATATAAATTGTTACTGCCATCTTGTACAATGGCATATGTGCAAACAATAAAAACAATTTATTATGTAATTGTAAATATGCACTACTACAGTGCTCAAATACATGGAGAAATTCGGAAAACAAGATTCTTAGGTTAAACATCAGCTGGTTCAGTATCTTCCATATTATGTTTAATTGTATACCTAAATAGGCGAGTGAAAACTAATTTTTAGTTTTACAAAGAAAGGAGGAATTCACATTATAGTAGACACATAAGTGAAGAAAGAATTGGTATAATGAGAGAATTTCTAACTCCATAATAGGGAAGGAGGAAATGACTTCTGCTGTGATCTGAATTTCTGGTTTTTTTGTGTGTGCTACTAGCACTTCTTCAGTTAAGATGGTATCCTCCTTCCTTTTTATTTTATCCTTCAATTAAAGTAGGTACACTCTTGCCTTAGACACTATTTGAGAGGAAATAAAGAAATCCCTCACATACGCATACCTTTTTTTCTGGGAGAAAACACAGGAGGCAAAAACCAAACAGAAATCTTGTAAAACTGTCTCTTTTTTTTTTTTTTCCCTCTTTGTTTTTCTTGTCTCATTATTAGTTTTTAGTCTTAAATCACTGGTTCTGCATTTATTTTTTAGACAAAAATATAAATTATATATACCAACTTAAACAGCAATTATGTATATATTCATTGTGTCAGTTTCCTGTTCATGGTGAAAAGCACAAAGGACAATATTGGTATCCACACAATAAATGTAGATGTGAAACGTGCCAGTGTGCCACCTACTGCTACACAAGCACTACAAGACGTTTGCTCCTACACCTGATAGCCTATTACCTCTGAATGCTAGGAGGTATGTTAGGTATTATATCCACTCGGAAAGGCGAATTTCCTGACTTTTATTGTTTTGTCCTTACAACCTTAACATTCCTCTGATGCAGTTTACTGATAGAAATAATTTCATCTCTTCAGCTCAAGCTCTGCTTTTAAGTAAAGTAAATTTGCAAGGTTGTTTTTTTATTTCAATTACATTACATATCTGAAACTAAGCTGTAAACTGGTTCTTTTACCACTTGACCAGGTTCTGAAAGGCATTTTATTATCCTAAATTGACCATGAAGCTTAGTGAACTCTTCCCTTTCCCTTTTCTACTGAGGAAAAAAGGAATAGCAGAATGAGTTTTGATGGCTAGGAATATATGTCTACAGCACAGTGTTTTAAGCTGAAAAAACACTCAAGACATTCTCCTTTAAAAACTTTTCTCAATAACGTGCATTTGCAGGAGACCGAAACCCAAGATCCTGCCTCTCTGTGGCTATAAAGCCTACTGGATATCCACAACTAGACATTTCATACGTCTGTAGCTCGCTCAGGAAAAATAAGCGTCAGTTACTTTGCTATGTAAATTACGGCAAAACAATTTGAACTGCAAACAAATACGTTACCAAACGAACATCAAATAATACATATTTGATAAACTACTTACAATTTGTTAGAAATTACATAGCATAATGAGAGCTGTGCTGCTACGAAAGACAAATTTCTATACGCTAAATACATTTAGCATTATACACGCACAATCTTTACTGGAAAGTTTTCCATTTTATTTTAGCTACCCAGTTATGCAAACTTTACTCATATGGTCACACTGTTAATTATTATCCCTGAGCTTTTCAACTCATTAAGCGTGTTTATTACCTTGGCCAACGTCTTTTGAGCCACAAAAAGGTTCTCAAACAGGTACGGTTCCCTCTCTACTTGCGTGTGCATTTCTCAACTTGTAATGAAGGCAAGAAGGTAGCTGCTTTAATTCCGAATGTAGACCCTTCGCTTTGATTTACGGCGGCCGTTTTAATTGCCTTCCCCCATCCCCCCCCTCCTACCGCCCGCGGGC
>NW_010225024.1:0-22079 GCF_000690775.1 Eurypyga helias
TTCCCTGTCCACTGTGCTCCGTCAGCATTTGCACACAGGGCGGTATTATCATCGCTAACGTGGTTATAAAAGGAGGTTGTAGTAAACGGCATTGTCTGCCTAATCCATATTAATGGGAAAAACTGTTGGAGACAGGATATTGGCCTGGATGGCCCTTGGACTGAGTCATTCTGACAATTCTTGCATTTCTATGGTAAAGTTTTATAAATACACACTGGCACTGTATATGGCATTTTAAAAAAATCTATATGCAACCTATAGGTTTATGGTTATACAGAGAAAAGACATGTTAAATCAGCAAGACCAAGGGAGCAGACGAGATATAAAAATGATACTGTATTATGCTACAACTTCTTGAAAACCCTAACGCATCATCTTTTTTTTTCTTGTGTGTGTGTGTAAATGGTAAATTCCATTCTACCTTCTGAATTTGCTTCTTGATGTGTGTCACGTACCAGAATAGTAGCACGGACACAGTTGCAAATAGGGTATGTGTTTTATTGTGAGTATTATACTGCGTAGCAGGGTAAGGGTGTTGAATATTGCAGTCAGTTATATACAGCTGTAAATGGGAGCTACCTGCTGTTCTGTATACAGCGAGCTGCCTATTTATTAGTAAATACCAATCTAGGTGAAATAAAAATAAAACAGGAAGTTGTATTAAGGACTTCAAGGTTTAAACTACTTTGCGCAAAGCTCCTGGGATCCCACTGCAGGGAACGGTCCTGCATTTTCCGGCATTAAGTCTTTTCCATCTGATTTTTTCAGTTGTGTGAATTTGAAAGCCTCCGCTGAACGCCCCCCCTGGCTCATCAGCTTGTGGAATAATTCATACGTGTTTCCAAGCAGGGTAAAGACTGGGGCTGGAGAAATGGCATGTCGGCTCCTTCCCTGGTGTAGCTCCAGCTGAACAGGCTGGGGTTGCTCCGGGGGGTTGGAATACCGGTGTAGGGGAACACGCGTGGGCACAGGCAGCACACGCGTGTGAGTGCATAACGCACCAAGCTGTGGGCGCCCGGGGCCTGTGACAGGGAGGCGGGTTGCAGGCAGAAAGCAAACCCGGCGTTTTCTGGGGTGCTTGCAGGTTCTCCGGCTGGCAGACACCTCTCCCGAGACAGAGGCATCAGGGCAGAGCGTGGACTCCAAAATGAGCAATGGTTTCTGAAATACCCGAGTGTTTAACCTAGAGGGAGCTCTCTTACATGAAGAATGAGACTGTTGGCACAGCCCGAACAGCTTTTATCGTGTGTATCTTTAGCAAACTTCTGTCTCCTGCATCCTCGGTTCGTGCTTCTGGGTACCGCATCTCCCTGGGCTGATGCACGGGGGGTTGGAGAATTCCTGTGGGTCACTGCTGCACTCCCGGCGGTGCGGGACCCAGACCAGGAGCCTCCCGCACTTTCCAGAGGTTGCTCCTTGTGGAAGTTGATGGAGATTTCTTCTGGTGATAGCATTTCTTCCATTTTTTTCCTGTTCCCGGTAGCGCCGTTGCACCTTGCGGATGACTCACGGCTGTCGGGGTGCCAGGCACTTGCTCCCCACTTTGCTGGGAGGAGGAAGGGCTCCTTGGTCTTTTGTCGGCTGCTGAGGGTGCTGTTAGCCACCTGATTCACTAAGGACGTATTTATGTGCTGGTCCAGGGTGGCTCAGTTGCCCCCTTTAGGTCTCTTCCTTTAAATGGCATCATATCCCTTCATCCTCCTTGGACTAGGTCCAGCTGCCCGAATGCAAAGCCATGATGTTTTGGGGTTAGATGAACCGATATTTCCTTTCCTGGAAGCTGGGAGATGCTGGAGGTGACACAGATGGGTGATGCAAGGGTGCTTCCCCTGTGCACAGGCAGATCTGGCTCTGACCTAGTGTGAGTCTCGTTCCTGCTGGGTGTGGGAGCTCACATGGAGGCTGGAGAAGAGCCCCTGGCCCCTTGGAATTCCGGGACAGCCTGTCTCTGGCCACTGCAACACATCAGTGAGAGACGAGAATGAGCTGAAAGGGAGCTTATAGCCTTGTGTGCCCACTGCAGCAGGGCAGAGGGGATGTGTCTTTCCAGAGGCAGCAGTCCTCGCTCTGCACCTCCAGGCCACCCACTGATTTAATAGGGTGACAGAGAAACTACCTAAGGTCCTGGGACAGGGATCTTAGAGAGCTGATGATGCCTGAGATGTCATTTAAAAGGAGTACTGAAAGAAAGGAGAAATAAGCAATTCTTTCCTGGGTCCAGAAAGCTGCTATCTGGGAGATAGGAAGAACCGTTTGATGGTGCTGGGGTCAAGCTGGAAGGATCAAGAGTGGTGATGCTGTCTTGTCATCCCATCCCCATCTCATCCCCATCCAGGTCCCCGTGGTGGCTGCATTTGCCCCAGCAAGTGGCAGGAGCTGGGGACTCTCACTGCTGGGGGGCCGGTGGTGTCTTTGCTGGGCAGGGTCTCTCCCCAGGGCAGCTGCCCTACCACTGGCACTGTGCTGGTCCCGGGTGAAAAAAGAACCACCCCAAAAAGCAGAAAGGGGAGGTTTGTCCAGTCTGGGTGTACCTGTGGGGAGCAGGGATGGGAGAAGCCAGGAGTTGAAATCCAGCCTGCTGTCCAGAGCAGCTTTTCCCAGTCACTTCTTGGAGCCTTTCTAAGTTGACCGTCTGTCCATCCGTCTGTCCGCCTGCCTTCCCACCCGAAGAGACTTACCAGTCTGGGGGGTGGAGGGGGCTCCTCTCTCTTTTGCAGCCCCTGCCTTAAGGAGTTTATTAAGCTGGGCAGGGGGCTGGGGTGGAGGAGGAGGGCAGGGGTCCTTTCCCCTTTAGCACGTTGCTTGCCAAAATCCATGGTGTTGCCAGTGGCCCAGCTCCTCGCACAGGCGTCCCCGGGAGCGCGGAAGGGATGAGTTGTGGTGGTGTTGCTGGCACCGGGTGCAGCCGCTGCTCCTCAGATGCTTCCCTGTTCTCCCTGTCTCTCTAGGCAAGGGCTGGATGTTGCTTAATTAGCTTTTTGTCTCACTCGTGCCCCTGCTGACCTACCCTGCCCCCCCAGGTCTCTGGACCTATCGACTAACAGCTTGACGGGAGGACGAGGAAGCCTGGGTGTGGAAAACTGAAGAGAGATGCTTGCGGAGTCTCTCCGGAGCGTTTTTATAGTGGAGTTCACGGAGAGCTGAATTCAGCCTTTCAGATACCTTGACCCTGGTGTGCGGGTTAGGGTGACCCTTCTGCAGCCCCACTGTCCGGGCTGCCTTAAAGAGGTGGCTGCAGACAGGCAAAGCTGGGGGGGAAATTAAGGACAGATGGAGTCAGATAGCTCATGTTTTCTTGCGGGTGCTTTTCTTTTTGTTGCTCTTTTTTTGTTGAACGGGGTTTGAGGAAGGAAAGGGCATGTGTGAGGGTAAGGAGCTGAATGGGGAAGGTAGCTGGTGGGAAGAAATGGAGAACTAAAGCACCTTTTTCATCTCGTTTTTAAAGAAAGGCTCTGCGCTAACTTTTTGTGTGCCTTCGGTTTGTAGTGTGGCCTGTGTTTGTCTAGAGAGGGCGAGAAGTGTGAGCAGCAGAGGCAGGAGAAGTTACTTTGATTCAAGTCCCCAGTTTGGCTTGAAAATACCAGAGGAAAGTAGCTGAGATGGGAGTAAGCGCTTTTCCTGGGGGCGGCTTCTTCTCTCGGTGTCTCAGATGGTGCCCGTTCCTTCCCCCATCTCTCTGCTTTGCTTGCAGTCCGTATCCTGGCCTCCCTGTCCATCCTTGCCTTTTCCAGGTTGGCACAAGGCGATGCTCATGGAAAGGAGGGAAAGGTGCTAATTGCAAGGATATCTCCCTTGGACTGCTAATGAGGTTAGGGGATGCTGCAGAGGAGAGAACAGGATGAGTAGGCACACACGTCACTGGGGTCTCAGCAAATTTCTCTGCATGGTAGGAGTACCCAGGCCCCAGCCCATCCCATTCCTGTCTTGGACAGGAGGAAGCTACACAGTTGAGTACAACTCTCATGAAATTCACCTCTGTGAGGGCTTGTCCAAGTGTGGTTAGAAAAAACACCCCATTACTCTAATAGTTAGCTTTAAAGATGTCTGTTAACTCTAGGAAGCAATGAGAGACCTCAAAGCAGCTCCTTCAGGGCTGCTTCCCAAGTATCCGAGCGGAAGACCAGTCCTCGCAAATCAGCTGCTCCTGAAGTAGCAGCTCTTAGATGTGAAGTCTTGAGATGAGAGGTCTAGATGCCCAAGTCGTGTACTTAAAAATGATGCCAGTGTTGTTTTGATGCTTGTACCGGGACTGTGGATGCAGACGGGGCTGTGGCTGTTGGCTGAAGAGAGAGTGGGCTCTCGGGCTCAGTCATCCTGTGTGCTGGAGGAAGATGCATTGCATGGGAGCAGTTGGTGCAGGGAGAGTCCTGCTTCCCGAGCTGTGCTGCAGCTGAGGGTGTTGCTCGGCAAGGAGGGTCCCAGCCCTGCCCTCCTCACATGGTTTGGGCAGCCCGGGCCCTTGCAGTGAGCGGTACAACCATAATCCAGATTGTCTCTGCTGATCACAAAGGGACTGTACTGTCATGCTGTTGCTCCATGGTGAAAAGCCTGTGGTAGGGACTGTGGATGTGCCCATGCAGTGGAAATGCTCCATCTCCTCTTCCTCTCCCCTTTGTGGTCCCAAGTCCATGACCCAGCAGACACCTGCTGTTTGAGGGTTTGGCTAAGAAACCTTTTTATTCTACATCCAAGTTTCTTGAGAGGGATTCCCTGCGGGTCTCTGCTCAAGACAAGCAGCCCTCCTTGTGCATTTGACCTTGTCCAGAAGATTAGTTTTATTTTTAGGAGCATCTGAGGGAGGTGGGTGGCTCCCCTGGGAGCAGAGCAGGTCCTGGGTCCTGTGCAGGAAGGCGTGGAGGCAGCTTTAGGGGGTGCTGGTTTCTCATCGGTGATTCTCACCAGTTTGGAGTGAAACACTTTGGCTCCTGAGCAATTCCTAGGAATCTCAAAGGGTTAAAAAAACCCATCACTTCTGAGTTGTACCTCGTCTGATCTTCCCCTTCTCTTTACCCCCTTCCCCTCGTTCACCCACAAGAGAGAGCATTAGCCCAAGGTGCTGTAGGTGTATGAAAACAGGCTGATTTATGTTAAATGAATTCGCAGTGCTCCATGTTGTCACCAGTGACTGTCTCACTGTTCATGACATGGGGATGAGAAACCAACTGCTCTTCTGTCCCACGAGACACCGCCTTTATACCGAAAGATATTAGCAGTGCAGAGAAAACCAGGAGCTGCAGCCTGCAGGGAAAATGGAAAGGACTTAATACCCACAGCTTGTAAAATGAGAACAGCTCAGGACATCGACGTCGGGTGCTGGAGCCTCGGAGGTGGTGGGAGACGAGGCAGGGATGAAAGGGCTAGGACTTGGGGGATCACTGTTGCAGCCAGAGACTGTTTTCAGAAACAATCCTGGACCTTTGGTGGCTCAAAGGATGTATTGAGAGCCCTACACATATCTTGTTGTGTGTCCCCTCCAAATCATATCCCCCAAATGAGGAGGCAGGTAGGGGATGGTGAGCATGGCCTGCTCTGGGCGAGATGAGCAGGAAAGGGCTGCCTTCTCCTGGGGGCCTGGCGCCGGTGGTCGGGTAGTCGCAGGTGCAGGAGAGGCTACGGGGCGCTTGTCCCCAGGTGACGTGCCAGGCTTATGAGGTGACACAGCGCTGTGGCTGATAGAAGTCCATCTCACGCCAACCCTCCGTGGCTGATCGGACTCAGAGCAGCCCTCTGAGTTAGCGTTGGCAGTTTTCTGCAGGGCGGAGGGGGGATGGTCAGCTGCTGCCCCAGGCAGGAGGGTCTGGTCTGATGCTGGTGATGGGCTCTGGGCGTCTGTGAGCGTGGGAGGCAGGATGCTGCCAGCTGCTACCTACTACGTGTGGCAGTTTGGGCCCTTTTGTGACCCTCAGGAGGTCACAATCCTCACTTGGAGCAACACTGCTTTAGATCATGGGTGGCTGAGAGCACACGGGCTGAGAAACCCAGCCCAGCAGTGTCCCACGGGGAGGGGGACCCCAGCTCAGGCTTCTCCAGCAGAAGGACTTTGAAAAAAGGCCTCCTTTTCTTTACATAGATAGGTTTTCAGCACTCACCTAGACTTTAAATTTAAAAGATCCTTTCCTGGTAAGTCAGGAGAGATGTAACTTTGGCTTGTGAACTTTGGGCTTGATTTAAACGGGGGCAGCGCTTCAGAAATAAATCCTTCTTCCCCTGCTTCCCTAAGATACATCCAGGTAGGATGTGCTTCAGGCTGGCTTAATGCTCCAGTTTAAAGAGATAATTTTGTCCAAAGCCACCCTTCTGTAGAAGCCTATAATTAGCAATTAAAGCACAAAAAATATTTCCATCGAGTGACTCCTAAATAAATGCTTGTCACTGCTGATCAGAGTTGGTTTATTTCCATGTGTGTTTTCCTTCCTTCTTTTTTTGTATAACTTACGGCCCTGTAAATGCTCAGCAGCTGTTAATATGATTCTGTCGATACGTTTACCATGGTGATTTGGCTATATTTGGCGAGCGTGTGAAGAAATCACTCACTGGTTAGAAGGAGGAAAGACAAGCTGTCGATATCAAGGGAGAAATGCTAATAACCCCGGTGACAAATCATTCCTGGGAATCTCAAAGGGTTAAAAAAAAGAAAAGCAGCAGCACTTCCCGGCGAGGGGCCTTGGCGAGTGAAGGTGACTCATCAGGAGCTGCAGACACCAGCTGTCATCTCCAGCTCCTCCTGTGCTTAATCACTTCACTTTTCTAAAGAAATATTTTGTTCTAATTCAAACAGACCTGGGCTTGTTTGTTTTTTATGAATTATTTACTGGTGAGGAGAACCTCTTGAGGTATCCATCTTCAGTCAGAAATAAGTGGACTCTCGGAGCCTGCTGCAGCACTTTAAAGCCCCTCCGTGATGAGTCTTTTTGGGTTTTTTTTTTAACACCCACTTAAATCCAGAATAAACCCCAGAAAGTCAGCTCTGGCACTTGGACTCCATCCTGGAGGGAACGCATGCAGGCTCTGGCCTCACGTAGTCGCTCTTTGAAAGACATCCCTGCTCGTAGGTGCTGGGCAGTGATGCTGCTGGTGATCCCTGGCTGCCACCCGTTTCCCAGCGCGGAGGTGGAGATGTGTCCCCACACCGGGGCATGCTTCCATGGCAAGCACGTGCTCGACATGCACAAAGCACCCGCCTGAAGGGGCTTGCGTGTACCGCTGAACCCCCCTCTGGGCACTGACCCCCTCCAGCTGTGGGTGATATTTCTGTTACTTAATAAACCCATGACCAAATTCCACCTGGATGTTCTTGGCTTCTGCTCTTTGCACATTTATAACTCTTCCAATGGCAACAGGAGCTCATATGGTATTTTGCAGTCCCAAAAGGTCTGATCCAGCAGCCGTGGAAGTAAATAAATGGAAAAATTTGCACTGACTGGACTGGGCATCAGATTAGTCCCTAAATGTTGGTTGATCTGCTTTGGGGTTATGACAGACAAATATTGCCCCAAGGTTACTGCTACAGGAATAATCGATCTACCTGTCTTGGATATGTCTAGGCTGCCTATCATCACTGTAATATCTAAGTGAGCACTCCCTCCCAGGAAGACTGTGCCTGACCAAATAAGTTGCCTTTTCTTTGTGTGGCCTGAGACCAGAGAACACAGTTTTCAGCGTATTTAAGATCATTTCTGTTTGGCACTTATCTGCTCCACAGGATATTGCTACTTGACTGCAACATCCTTATTACCTGCTTCTTATATTTCATTTAGAATTCTTTTTTAAAAATTTATTTAATACTCGGTGAATAACACGATCTGTAAATAAATGACTTGGTCCTCCAAACAATTTAGACAGACAAAGTGCCTTGAGTGTGATTTAGCTTGAGTGGTGTAAGTCGCACACTTATACCAGCTTCAAGATGACAGGAAAGATAATCCCATCAGGCAGTCTGTAAAACAGAACAAGCCTTGAGAAGGGTTTTCTTGTCTACGATTACACTTGGAGACACGGGATGAGGCGGATTCAGGACCTGGGGAGGCTGAAAGCGGCAGCTGCTTGTGCCCTAGGCACTTATTTGCACTAGGGCCCCTTCCTGTGAGTCCCCGCAGCCTATGGAAGCAGGAAGGGAGATGGACACAGCCTCGTGGAAAGTAGCTCTGGTGTCCCATCAGCACGGCTTTGGCCAAAGGGCTCTGCACCCAGGCCGGTGCAGCCGCCAGCATGTCGCAGACCTGCTGGGAATGCAATGGGAGCGCGCCTGTCGCGCAGCCTCTTCTCGTCCCGTGGGTTACGTGCCATGGGGCGTACTTTAGCCTCGTTTCAGGGCCGCTCTTGTGTGAACCAGAAGCCTGCAGCCTGCCAGCTGCCCCTGAGCACAAAAGTGCCCCAAAGTCTCCTTTGTGCCCTGTTTCTGTTCGGAGGATGGGAACATCGCCGGGAAAATAGGACGTGTGAAAGCCACGCCTTAACCGAAGTCAACAATATATTTGCTTTTGATTCCTCACTTTTTTCTTTTTCCTTGCAGAAGGCCCTTTAAACAACACTTTTTTTAAGGGACACTTTTGACACCCCAGCCTCCTCCTCCTGCCTCCTTCCACCCCTTCCTCCCCCCAGCCCACAATCTGCCGGGCTCCCTCCCTGCTCCCCTCCCACCACAAAACTAAGATATGTGGGATAAGAAGTTTGTGCCCTACTCATTAGTGATGTGTAAGTTAGGAAGATTGAGGACTTCTTTGAGATTTTTGCCACTTACTATGAACTTTGGGATCCTGCTGTTTACAAAGCAGCAGCTGGTGGAAGGCACAAGATGTAACAACTGAGGTTCACTTTGGAGAGAGTTTCTTGCCTTTTTTCTTGTGTGGAAAGTTCCTGACTCTGTGTTGATTTTCTTGAGATCATGTTTATTTAAATCAGGATAATAATCTTCCAAATATACCCTAAAATTATATAGCCATATAAATCCTGTCATAATATATTCAGTAAAACTGTCAGGTGATCATTCTTAATGTAAAATGAGACCTTTTCATTTTCATCCAGTCAGTTAGCACTAAATTAACTCCTTGGAACAGGCTCAGAGTCATTCATTTGAGTAAATACCCCAGTTACTTATTGAATATACAGCATTGCTGTCTGTCTCGGGGCTGGGAGCGAGTGGCTCCTGTCCTTACGCAGGAGCAGTCAACATGCTTGAAAACTTCAGTTACACCCACGTAAGCATTCATTTTGTTCTTAATTTTGGTGCTGATTCCCAGTGATGGGTTCAAGCCATGGGACAGGCTGCAAGCAGGAGCAGGAATTGTCCCACGCTGGCTCAGGGACGTGGGCAGGAACCGTGTCTTGTCATGGAGCTGAGAATGCTGTGCCGGAGGGTTCTGGCCAGTCGGATTGGCACTGTCCTCCTCAGTCACCTCACCCCAGAGCACCTTTTGTAAATGACATTTTTTCCTAACCTTTTTGATTCCTAACTGGGACAGGTCTTCCAAACTTCCAGCCAGAAACTGGTCTCGGTGCATCAGGACCTCCATCTCCTGCTCTTGGGAAGGAAAGGTGCCAGGAGATGTGGGAGAGGTTTGCTGTGGGGTTCACCGGGTTTGGCAGTTTGGAAGAAGCATTCAGACTAGTGCTGGAGTCCCAGAAGGGCTGTCAGTGAGATAAGAACCTCAAAGAGCTTCAGTTCATCCTTCAGTAGGGTGATTTTGTGGAGTGCCTGGTCTGTTACAACCCCCTCTCCACCCCCAGAGGGGCTGGGGCCCCTCCTTTACTCCTCTTCATCTCTCCTCTGGCTGCCAGGCCAGTGGGGAGCATGGATGGTCAGCAGACGCCTGCCCCAGAGCCTGACACGAAAGAAGATGGAAATTGAAGCCCTGCCCGCAGGGGATTCCCTGGAGGACTCGGATATCTTATCAGCACACACTGCTTAAGTGTCCAGTCCCATGATGGAGCAGGAGGGAGAAGTGAGCTTCTTTCCCTGCATCCCCGAGAAGACAGTGGAAGTGCCTCCAGAGATGCCCTGACATCAGTCCCACAGCCTGGGAAGCACGGACTCAGCCAGGTTCAGGAAAACACCTTCCTTCCCCTGGACCTAAGGAGCGAGACTTGCCTGCAGCCCCGTAGTCAGCTTGCCAAACACAGAAGCCAAATAAATATAAACGAATCAATGAATCAAACCCTGACTGTCCGGAACCGAGCTGCAAGGAGACACACTCATCCTGCTCTTCTGGGAGATCAAATTCACTACACAGATCAAAGAAAGAAGAGGAAAAGCTCTTCAAAAGTCAGGAAACAAAATTGCCTCAGCCTTCCTTTAAAGAAGGAATGTTACTGGACCGCAGCCTAAAAGAACCAGAGGAGAAAGCATCAAAGGGAAGCTCTTGGTCGAATGTGGCTCTGTGAAAGGTGAGGTCTGCCAGGTACTACATGTCCAGCTTGAACTGACGAACGTATCCTGCCTGCAGGAGCTCTGCAACCCCCTCCCCTAGGAAAAATGAGATCAGAGTAAGGGAAAAAATAAATGAAAAAGCTCACCAGGTTTATTCATGAATTCTTTATAGTCCTGCAGAAAACGGAGGGCTGTTCCCTTTCTTGTTTCTTCTTGTTGATGCCCATTTCAGCCATAGCCTACCTAAAACAAACCCAAAGGTAGGGGTGGCTGGATGGGTCTTTCCTCAGGAGGGTGGGAAGGAATTTCACCCTCGTTACAGGATGGCGTGTCGGGAGGGCACTGCAGGTTGAGTAGAAGGAAGACGGTCCAACTGCAGGTGAGGCAAGAAGTTCGGGGCTTAAGCTGAAGAAGCCTTCTTATCAGCTGTTGTTTAGCAGCATGGGGGTGACAGTGCAATGCAATGGCTGACTAGGGAGCACTGTTAGGTTTCACTAGCAAATGAAGCAGAATTATTTCAGGAATGTGTCAAACTTAGCTGTTTTGGACAGAAAGAAGCAGATAACCTCTTGTTCACGCTTCCACTTGTGCGTGATTTTGTGATTCTGCAGGTATCAGGTTCCCATTGTTGTGCAGACGCAGGGTGTGGGGAATTGGGTGCTCTCCTAGGAACGGGAGCTCAATGCTGAGTTACCTGTTGGGTGCGGGGAGTGCTTTAATAAACAAGAGGCACAGCAGATTAGGATGCAGGATCAGTAGCTGGCAGCAAGAATGGTTCCATGTAAGTTTACCAGCACGAGGTCAACTGGAAGAAGGGAGAAAGCAGTCCCTCCTGCTAGAAGAAAAAGGAAAGAAGCTGTGAAAGGGAAAGGTGTGAACAAATTGTGCAGGGCTTGGAACCGGGGAGTGCAACTCCTCCAGAGGACTCCTAAAGTCAAGGCTGTGGTGTGTGGTGGCAGGAGGAGGACCACCCCTGCATAGGTACCTGGGTCTCAGCAGAGAGGCTGCCAGGGCTCGGTACAGCAGGATGCTGAAGCCTTTCATCTCTGTTTTCTTAGTCTGGCTGACCCAGGGCGATTTCGATGCCTAAGTGGGATTTGGTGTAGTTTGTTTTAGTTCAGTATGACGTTGTTTAGTGTTTAAAGGTTACCTGGGTTACAAATTTTACTGTTGTATTGATTGACTGGTCTTTTCTGCCTTGTTGCTGAAGATGAGAGGAAATTGAGAAAAATGTTCCCAATTCCTCCACCAAACTGGAGTACTCTTCCCTACAGATGCCTGGCAGTTTCCTCCCAGCATTTGCCTCTGCTGCCATCTTGCTATGTGCAAACACACACACGAGGCACGGGCTTCTTCCACATTGCATGATACGCTTGGAACTCACATTTGCACACTGCTTCGTATTTCTGCCGGGGCAACTTCTGCTTCTGGACATGTGCAGTGAGGTTTTAAAAAAGCCAGCAGTAACCACCGTGGTTCATTTGAGCAGTGTTTGTGCGGGGCAAGCAGTTCAGAGGCCACAGGAGGATGTTTTGCTTTACTGTAGCCTGAGCATGGCATCGCCAGCACTACAGAGCTGCAGAGAGCGGAGTTGGGAGCAGATGTAGCAGACAGACCATGTACGTTCATCCACTGGAAGGTGTCACATTTGGGGGACAGCTATACACTGAATCTGTGACCACAGCAGTTGCAGATGTGGTCCTTTCCTACTCTTGGAATGAGGGAAGGGTTCCTCGCTGCTCCAGGTACTTTCCACTAGCACTGGGTGTGCGTGATCCTGCCAAGGAGGGTGTGTTGGCCCCACAAAGCGTGGCTGGCATGCTGCTGTCATATCTCCACTGGCCCCTTTGCTGTGTTTATTGATAGCCACATTCCTCCATTTTAGTGTTTCGGCAATCGTGGTGACAAACAGCACCGTAAACGTGTCCCGTGAGCACCTCTATCCCTGTGTTGTAAGGTGCTGCTAAAGTCCCTGTGCTGCAGAGCATCTCCTGGTGGGAGCTGGTTTGGGGGGTTTGCAGCTCCAGCCCCGCACGCAGTACCTCCCGACGTTGTGGTCCGGGGAGGCAGGGGGGCAGCAGGCACAAAGTTCCGCCTCTCATCTCTCACTCCATCCACAGAGCGCTGGAAAGCACAAATTCTGTTGAGATTAAGTTATAATTTAAGGCGGTGAACATGTGCTCTGCTGGCGGCTATAAAGATTCAAATCATAAAGTTTTACAGTGGAACGGTTTCTGTAAAAGCATCGTTAGAAAGGAGGAATCGTGCCTTTAATTCTTACGACTTATGGGGCTGCCTGGTTTGGTTTGGGTTTAGTGGTGCTTGGTGTGACATGGAGTGGGGTCCCAAGCCCATCTTTCCATTTGAAGTCAGGTCTTCTGTCCCCAGAGCCCTGCTGTTCCAGTGCCCTGAGAAGGACTGGAGATGGTGTGGAGTTTTCTGTGTTCACCCCATTCTCGGGAGAGTTTTGGGAGCCCTAATGTGTGCAGAGCTTTCGTCCTGCTAGCAGGGAGAAAGATGATCTGGTGTGTGCTGCATAGCCATGGTATGGAGTCCAGGGAAACCCAGGCTGAGACACAAGTATCATGGGAGCCTTATAAAATCCCTAGCCAAACCATCCATGTCAGGTTAGGGTTGAGTTAGTCAACCTGAGACCTGTGAGGCTGTTATATATATATTTGGAATATCCTTCCAAAGGATGGATTAGCTCCCTTGTTCGTTCAGAAACCAAGTTAGGCTTAGTCATGTCCCATTACACCAGTTAGTGTCCAAAAGGAAGCACCACCCCACATTGCTTCACATTTTTGCACCGTGCGGGGAGATGTTCTCCGTCTGTGATGTCTCTGCTGGGGTGGCGTTGGAGCAGAGACCCGGTTGCTTCCCACAGGCGAGGGCTCCCATGCCTGGGCTTCGGAAGCGGCCTGACACAGATGGTGAAAATCTGCAGCTGCTGCGTGAAAGGTGAATGAATTAAAACATAATATGAATAATACAGTCAATACAGCAGCCATGAGTTGTTTATTTTTATGTTAAATTCAATGCATTTTTGTCACCCTCATATTTTGAGTGATCAATAGGCCAAAGATTTTCATATTAACAATACTCAGCTGCATTGTAGAAGCGAGGGGAAATGGGAGGTTTTGGCAGCTGGATAGATGCATCAGGTTTTTGTCACATCTTTGGGACACATAGAGAGCAGTTTGAGATTATGAATAAGCATCACAGATGCATACATTTGCTGAAAGATCAGCAGTGAAATTGTTAACAGTATTCCCAGTTCTGTGGCTATCTCCAGCTCCCCAGAATTAGCACCCCGCTGGGGTGAGTTGACTATGGATGACCTCCCTGTGCAAGATTATATACAGTATATTGTGTTATATATATTGTATATTATATGTATTACAAGGTTATAGCAAGAACTTCACAGGGGGAGGAACACACTGCTGGTGCATTTACACTTGGTTTATCTTTCAGTTTTATGTATAAATTAAAGCACAGGATCTTATTTATAATGAAAATTATGAAAATGGGTGTTGCAGGTGGGATGTGTGTAGTATTTACGGCTTTGACCCTAGGTGGAGGGCTGAGCTTTGCAGCTGGACTGCTGTCGCAGGGCTTGCCTGGGTGAAACCGAGAGAGGAATTCAGCTCAGCTGTAAGGCGGTTGGGTTTGAAATGGGGGAGTTTTATGGTCCTGAGTCTTGGGGTTTTAAGTGATATGGGCGAAGAGCTTGCACAGGGCATGGGGAGATGGACACTTCTCAGCCTTCATCTGCAAAATGGAGGAGCAGACGGTTAGCTGAGGTGCTCTCGGTGTCTTCTGGGTGGAAAGAAGGCGTTTAATCCGTTCCAGTGTGCCAGGGAAGCGACTTCCCAGCCTCGGCTGGCAGCTGGCGGCTGGCAATGTTGCCTTTAAAGCTGAGTGTCATGGGATTAGATTGAGTCCTGTGGCATTATGGCCAAGTCTTGTTCTGCTTTTGAATCCTCCCGTTGCCGAGCCCATAGATCAGCTCGGCTCAGGCTGCGCGGTGGCAGTAACCCAGCATTATTGAACCTGTCCCCCTCGCTCTCCCAGGCAGTCACACGTGCGTCTGGCCAGATTTGCAGGACTCAGCAACGGACAGCCCGGGCCCCACTTACTCAGAGGAGCAGATCGATAACAGAGGCGGGTGATAGATGAGGAGAGTTAGGGATGGATAATCTGCTGAATTTACATGACCCAGGGTGGTCCAGGGAAGGCTGCGGCTTTGCTGGGAGACTTTCAATAGGAGACAGAAGTTGCCTTAGTTTCCAGCTGCTGACTGCATTTTAAAAAACATTGCAGGCTCTGTTTGGGTGGGTGGGGAAAACTGTCAATTGTGAGCAGAAAATAGAAGGCGGCATGTCCGCTGCCTGCCTTTGGGGCTGTGTCCCTCCGGCCCCGTGCTGCGGGAAAGGGACTCCGGTGCCATCCACCCATCTGCCCGTGCCGCCAGGCTCCATCTCACGACGGAGTTTCAGGGAAGAGGGAAATACTGGCAGGACGGGCAGGACATGCTTGGAGATACTGTAGAGATGCATGTTCGGTAGAGGTGTTAAATTGGCCGTGCAGGCTCGCTCGGTGAGAGGCAAAGGGTTTCGGTCTGACAGCTCTGCATTTCCAGGAGCTGTTTAGCAAACACATCATAAAAACAGGCACCAGCAGGTAGAAAAGAGAAGCAAAAAGCTGCGCTTTTAAATTATAATGATAAAAAAATCCAGCTTTCCAGTCCCACTGATACCGGAGAGTGGAGTTTTCGGGCTTAATCCTGTAAGATGTTGCTAAATGCCTTCTGCCATGAGAACAGAGCATATGCCAGTGGCCAGCTTTCGGGGAGGAAACTTCCCTTGAATTGAGGCTGCCCTGTAACTGTTTACAGTGGTGTCTTCCTTTTGTCTTCTCCCGTTTGATCTTTCACAGAAGCATCTGGTCTGGCCTTTGCTGGAGACACCACACTGGGCTGGAAGGACCACAGGTCACTTCTGCCCACAAGTGACAGCTCCGGTGCCCATAAAACTATAACCTTCCCGCTGGCCGGAGCGCGCTGCTGACAGACCAGCACGCTTTGATTTAAGGGGTTTAGCTTCTTCTATAACGCGTCTGAGTCATTTGGTCTCAGATTCAGTTTTTGATAAGGAACAGTGTTTACAAAACCTGAAAAAAAAAAAAGACGACAAACCCCAAACAAACAGCAATTTGAAACAAATATGTACACTGATCCTTTAAAAAAACCACCTTCCTCATTCCCTTTCATCCATTCATCTTGGAGCTCAGGCCTTGCAGTATTCAGCTTTTGCACAAAACTCTTAAAGATAAGGCACTGCTGAGTGACTGAAAGCAAAAGTGGGGACAGGAAAGCTGGCTTCAATATGCAAACTGATAAAAGTGCCCAAATTCCTGATAGAAGAAAGTAAAATAGATTTTCATGATTCCTTCCAGTGCAACAATTATTGAAGTTTCTAAAAAAAAAAAAAAAAGATATTATTTTGAAGAAAATACGTATGATTTCAATCAAAGTCTGTTTTTTATTATTTTACTGAATTAGACCCCGCTCCTACAGTTAGATCTATTTTGGATGCAGCTGATAGAGAATCATCTTTCTCCCTCTGATCCCAGGAGGCTTTTGCTGTCCGTAGAGTCTTTCCCTCTGTATATGTAGCTGCAGAGTTGATGTCTTGCGATGAAACGGTCCTCTTCTGCTTGAAGATGCCTGTTCACAGGTAAAGCAAGCATTGCAAGGTCTGGGATCTTCTGGGGGGAGCGGTGCTGGAAGAAAAGCAGGACGCTGTGAGCTGCCTTGTGCAGGAGTGCATGGGGCTGACATGGACATAAAATTACTCATCAGCTTTGTTTGTGTTTGCTGTTTTGCTGGATATTGTAAGTAATCAGCAGTAGGCCATGGCTAAGGAGGGGCGGTTTTCATGCCCAAGATCATACACTGACTGGGGGGGCATCGGTGAGTCTTCACACCAGACAAAAATTGATGTTCCAATGCGGAAAGACCTTAAATGGACCAATTTTAAAGACTTTTTCTTTCTTCCTTCCTCACCCCACTATATATTAGCAAATACGAGCAAATGGCTCAGGGTGGCCCTAAGGCAGGCTCTCCTCCTGGAAAGGAACACGGGAGCAGGGATGGATGTGGGATGCACGCTGCTGTGCACTGCGGCGTTGAGCATGTGCTGACAGGCTGCAAGGATGGCTGCGGGGATGGGAAGCTCTTGGGTTGCAAGGATGGCTGCGGGGATGGGAAACTCTTGGGATGCAAGGATGGCTGCGGGGATGGGAAGCTCTTGGCTGGAAGTAAATCATTTGTTTGGGTAGCTGTGCTGAGTGCTGCAGCATCCCCAGTGAGGCCACGGCTCAGTGACTGAAGGGAGCATTCTGGAGGGGAAAACAGGCTGTGCAGGTGTAAAGGAGTTCACAGGAGAGCAGAGGTACCATGGGGTACTCATACAATGGTCTTGGTAAAACATCTGCCCTACAAACAAGGGAGTTGTATTGCTACCAAAGCTCTCTGGAGGGAAGGTCTATATCTGAATTCTCTTCAGCACCTTTGGTTGTCTCTGCTGTCTTCTGAGGAAGAGGACGGAGCAGCGCTAGGAGGTCAGCGTGGATGTGTAAGCCTGTACCAGTGAGTGTGGGTGCAGGGAGTGGGGGTAGCCTGGCAGTGGCAGACGTGCTCGTGGCACAGCAAGCCTGTGTTGCCTTGCTGCTGGGGGCAGCTTCAAGGAGAAATGGGCTGTTGTACTGGACAAGTTGTAGTGAAAACAGAGTTTTGAAAGGCCAAATTTCATTTCAACCAATCTGTGTCACAGTGAAGAAGAGAGACTCTCGCACATCTACCTGTTCTCTGTGCATGTGACGTGGGTATACACTGGCATATCCGCATACAAGCACAGTGTAAAATCGCAGGCACGCACCTATCTGGACACACGTACACGCACCCAGATTGGGGCCTTTGTACATTTGTGTTTATTGAATGAGCTTAATACAGGGCAAAGTTCCCTTTGCTTTCTGCTTTCTGACGTTTCAGGGAGAAAAATGTCCTGCTGTAGCCTCAGGAAAATAACTGAGCGAATAACTTACAAAATATATCCGGGATTGCTCCAGTTAAGGAATTAGCCTGCCTTGCCTCTGCAATAAAGCTCCTCTCCCTCTCTCCCTGTCAGTCCTGTGGCACCCTCCCTGCTCGGCGTTTTAATTCTAGTCTCTAATCTCAGCCGCTCCTGTGATAAATTAATTGTAATGATAGAGGCCCCAGTTACGAGGTCTGCACCGTTTGCTTGTAATCTGAGCGACAGGTTTAGGGCCTGCTTTATTTAAGATGCGAGGGTAATTACATGGGAGTTAGCATATGCAGGCAGGGAGATATGATTCATTCTCCCAGCGACGGCCATGACACAGCTGTTTGTCGGATAAAATAGAGGAACCGTGTTGTTACAAAATGTTCCCCTTATTATACCTCATTAAAAACAAGGCTGCGATAAGTCAGACCTGGCAATGAATAAAATGTATTGCCCCCTGTAAAAGCTGATAGGAGAGAAAGAGGGTCTTCCGAGCAGCCTCGGGTCATTTATTTATTTTTTGTTCTCTTTCACGCTCCCTCTTCTTTCTTTCCCTCTGGTTTTCTGCCTTGCACTGCCTGCTGGAGAAAAGAAAAGGAATGTTTTCTCTTGCTTTCTCTTCTTTCTTTTCTTCTTTCTTCCTTTCTTTGAACCTGCCTATGCCCTCCCCTTCTGGGAGCAATGGCAGATAAGGCAGAGTCGGGCCAACGGCAATTAGCAAAGGCTTTTGCGGGGAACAAAAGAGGAGATTTGTTCCCATCGGCCTAACACGAGTTGTGCCTCTTCACCTTGCCTGAATGCAACAGGCTGAGGGATGGGAAGCTCCTTTTCCAGCCCAGGGCGTTATTTTTTTTTAAAAAAGAACCATTTAAAAATTTAAAATAATATGAAAACCTTCCTTTCAGGAGAGAAAAAATATTTTCCTCTTTCTCTCCCTTTCATGTGAAATCACCCGAGCAGCGTGAGATGATTCTCTCCCTCTTCTCATCTGCAGGGAAAACAGCAGAAGTTTAAACAATAAAAGTCGAAAGTGGGGGAGAAGGGCACGGATGACTTCCGAGAGCCCCATCAGGGTGAGGCATACAGAAAGGGTCCCCCTGAGCCGGCGTGCGGAGCAAACACATAACTCCCTCGCTCCGAGAGTGCCTGGGCCCGGGAATTCAAAGGACGGCTTTCACTCTTCCGCCAGTGATTTTTCCTTTGCACACGCTCTGAGCTGTCAGAATTGGTGGGTTGCGAGCATTCCTGCTTCTTTATTTATCGTTTTGGTGCCCTGAGGGTACAACGCTGGCTTTTGGTTTAATTTTTTTTTTAATTTGTTATGTTAAAGTAGTAGGAGCCGGACGAGGCCTAGCTCGCTCGCTCGGGCTGTCGTGTGGGTGACAGGCACCAACCAAGTTTGAGCAAAGCTCGAGGCGGGCAGCTGTGGCCTTTTGGAGCTGTTTGTATGGGCTGCATTAAACCCAATGACGTGTGTCTTGGTTTTTCTAACTATGTTGGGTTTTTTTTTAACCTCTGATCAATACGTTCAGCTGCCTCTTCTCAGACCATTTGCTCCTCTCTTGCGTATGTTGCTCTTTTCTTCCCACAATAGCCGAGATGAATGAATAAGGCTGATGGATAGATTGGCTAGTTTATTTTTAACTTAAGCTATTGAGGGAGATTTATAAAAGCATCATAATTTATCTCTGGGTGGATATTTAAGTTATAAACAGTGTAACATTTGACTAACAAGATCTGGAGCTGCGTTCCATTTAAAAATTAGATTCTGTGTCTTAGAAATAACTTTTTGAAGTATCAGGCAGCAAATTTGTTGCTTTTTAGATCTGTTTCCTTGGGAATAGGTCCTGTTTGTAAAAAGGCATATCTGGATGCATCCAGAACGTCGCATTTTCGGAAGGGTAGGTCATCGCTTGCATGAGTTACTGTCCTCCATGCTGTATCCAAGTCCTGTGCTGCCACATGGCTGGTGTTGGGTGTTAGCAGCGGGCTCAGGAGTGACAGTGACAGCAGAAGGCATTGCAGTACCATGAGCTATCACCACGCTATTAAACCAATTGGGGACTTAGGATGATAGAGACGGTGTCCTGGGTAAAGATCAGATCCCAGCGTGGAACCTGTGTTCATGTGCTATTGCTGCTCATGGCTTCTGCCATGGCAGCCAAAAAAGGCACAGGTACTGCTGGGTCTTGCCTCTGTCTGGTCTAGTATTATAGTGGAAAAGTGATTTTTGGGTTAGGGGCAGTATCTGCTCGTGACATTTACGATAGCACTGGTGTTGTGGACCTGCTGGGTTTTATGAGCTGCTTGCATTGTTTCCAAATACTGGATGGTGCCTGCGGGGGGTCAGTGCTGTGCGCTTGTGCGGAGCCTATCCCGTCACATCGCCTCGCTCAAAGGACACGGGGTGTAAGGATGAGAGGGTCTCTCAAGACAAAATGTCCCAGGCAGATGTGCCCTCATGCCAGAGCCTACAGCATTGCTGTGGGTGGCAGTGGTACTGCAAGTGGCAGGATGGGACTAGTGCATTTTGAAGGCTGATTCTGCAAGGCTGGGGAGAAGTCGATCGCAGCATAGGCAGCCCTTGGACAGTTCTTCCCAAACCTCTGGGTTAATCACACCTTCCTGGACTGGCTTGCTTGTCCCCTCACCTCCTCTTCCCACTTCTGTATTGATCCTCCGTGCTAGTTTTCTTTTCTGAGTAGATCTTGTTTACAGAGATGTAATGAAGTGTCTTATTTCCAAATAAAATCCAAAACAAGCAGGAGTAATGGTGCACAGATTCAACCACTCCCACACTGGTAATTTACTAAAATTAAAACTTAATTAAGCCAGGCTCACTCAGAGGTTTTGCATAATTTAGTAGTCTGTCTTGGATAGCCAAGGAGCTGTACAGGCAGGCAGCTGAGTCAGGAGCCGGGTCTGTCATCCTGCTCTGGAGTCGGGGCTGTTCCTTGGCACTTTGTACACCTACTTCTTTTCACTTATAAGATCTCAGAGCAGTTTAAAGAGTTGAGCTGGAATCACTGCCTCCCTTTTACTGATGGGGAAAGTAAAGCCCAGAGAAAAGCATCAACTGCCCGGGCTGGTGCTGTGAGTAGTAGCAGAGGAGGACCTGACGTCTGCACTCTCTCTCATCCCTGTTTATGCATCACATCTGTCATTCACAAGATTTTTAAATATGGATTATCACACAGTAGCAGCATCTGGGCTCGGACATGTCTCTGCTGAGGGAACCAACTTGCATTGTAAGGTCACATGTTGGTGGAGTATGTCACCTCTGAGCACAGGACCACTTAGCGTCACTTACGGATGACAGCTTGGGAGTGTGTGCAGCCGGGTCATGGAGGTGGTACCCGTATGACTTGCTGCTGGGACTAGGGCTCCTTTGCAGGAGAACACAGAGCGGGGAGGAGGAGTGCTGCTTCCAAAGGTCTTGCAGTCTAGGCAGGGAAGACAGGCAGCAGGAGCTGTATTGAAGGGAAAATGGAAAGGCTCGAGGTGTCACAGTGGAGCAGCAGCAGAGGTGCTGGGGAGTATGTAGGAGACCTAATCGATGGGCTGCTGTCAGTGTGTGTTGGGCTGTACCGTCTCCCTTTCCCAAGGGATGCCCCGTGAGAGGCTGCAGTTGGATTGGGAAGAAACCTTTGTACACACAACTTGGTCTCTTTTCTTTATTCCTTAAAATGAAGGGACAAGTGCCATCATTGGATCTTCTGCTGCCTCTGAGAGAGCTTTGGAGAGGTTTTGTGGTAGAAACGCCAAGTGCTCTTTCTGCTCCCGTGAAATGGCATTGGTAGAAGCGCCGTTGTGAGAGGTTATCCCAGGAAAGCTGGTGGCTGATGCCTGAAAACCACATCTTAGTGCAGTTTTGCTCTTCTACTGGGTGCTGGTACCCAACTGCATCAAACACATCTGAGCAGCCCTGCAGAGCAGTTTGGGCATTAAAGCCTGCCCTGTCTCACTTGTCCCCCTGGTCACATGGGGACAATCACTGGGGACTGCCCAGATGGGTCAGCACCATGAAGCTTTGAAGCCCAACTGGGCTGTAGAGTGTTGTTGCCTTTCTGAAGCCTTTGAGAAATGCCACCTTGTCTGCAAGGGGTGGATGAGCTTGTGGAGGTGGCTTCCAACACAACCAGGTGTGAGTGGGGCTTACAGGGGAGACATCTGTGTGAAGGGAATGCAGAACTGGGGAGGGCACTTGAGGGGGAAACAGAGAGCAACCGTTTAGCTGAAAATGTGTAGAGGGGAGCTCACCTCAAAGGGGGAACCCTGAAATGTCTCCCTCAAAGGGAAGGGGGCTGCAGACTCCCTGGCTGGATCATCAACACTGGGGACACCCAGCGCTGGTATGGAGGGGAGGGACATCAGCTAGTGGCGAGGTTAAGGATCACCCAGAAGATGCCGGCTCGAGAGAAGAGGGGGGGACAGCAACAAAAGCTGGGAGGAGGGGGTGTAAAACCAAAGGCCAGCCCTCCCCTCCCCCTCGGCCCATAGAAATCCATGGGGGGCTGGAGAGGCAGGTGAGTAAATCACGCCGCCCGGCTCCATCACCGCCGGGCTCTTCTTTGTGCGTCGCACAAAGGCTGGGAGTGTTTTATTTTCGGTGCGTGCGGGTGTGTTTT
>NW_010225025.1:0-7292 GCF_000690775.1 Eurypyga helias
GCCGGAGTTAAACCACGACAGACAGAATACCTGGAACCGAAGAATAAAACATCGTCTACAGCAAGTTGTACTAATTCCTCCTCTTCTTCTGATGGTTTCACTGCATTTATTCGCTTTATTTCTTTGCTATGTGAGGTGAGAAACTTTCCTACTATCAACACTACTAGTTGCTGGGAAACACACTGCAGCAAATAATTATCCACTCACTATTTTAGTTTTCAAAAATGGACTTGGAGAAGAAAATTAGACACTGAAACCAAAATATTACTTTGATCTAGACCCAAATTCCAAGGGGAGGACATATTTATACTAACAGCTGCAGTTGCTCTCTTAAGATTCTTGGATTTGATTGGTTGGTTTTTGTAACATCAGCAGTGTTTTACCACACTATGTAACGAAACACAAATAGCAATGTAAAGACCCCTCCAGTGAGCAAGCAGGCTTGGCATAGATTTAAATTTTTAATTTGCCTGTCTATGCAATTTGCTGATATGCTGCGAGATTCAGTCTGCTACTTTTCCTTCTTGCTTACATGTCTGTCATATCATCTTTCAAAAACAACATTGTTTTTCATAAATCAGGCTGGGTCTACTTGAAATCAGCACTGACTTCTTTGTAAGGCACTAGCTTGCACTGACTTTATTGGCTGACATTTGAGTTACCTTGAGATAGTACAAAGGGCAGAATTATGCAGTGTTTAATGCTATATGAAATGTTGTGTTGCATCTTTTGCATAAGTATTTTATCCCAAATCCTTTACAGGGAAATCAAGTAGAAAGACAAAGTAAGCCAACAGAACTGATAGAAGAAACTGAAAAGTTAAGGCAAGGGAGAAAAAACAAGCTTGAAAAAAATTTTCAGTGTGTAAATGTGAAAAATTTTGGAATATAACATGTTCCTTTCAGACTGCTGAATGCTTTCCTTGATCACGACAGCAACACATTTTAGTAATACAACCCACAGGTTTTTGCTAGTAACTAAAGATAGAAAGAGGCAAGATTTCTTGCTGACTAGTACAAGGTCAAACTTTTCTGAAAAGGTCTTGCTGAATTTAATATACAATCATATTCATGTAGAATTCTAGGGGAGTTATATGGAATTATGAAACAATTTGAATACTGTTTTAACTAGTTTTATCTCTATTAACATCTATACGGCACCTCTGCAAAATGTGGTGATTCATTTCAGGCAAATAGTTAGAAATGCAAACTTTGTATTTTGGTGTAATCTCATTTTTTGTGTTACTGGTTTTTAATCTGTGTAGCTTTTTTATAACTTCTACTTGCATTTCTTTATCACACCAGTTTGAAAACTCACTGAAGACAAATAATTCTGTGACATATCTAAAGATATATGTAGTAGAAAAAGAAAAAGCTTGTGCTTTAGGACACAGCTGGAAAGCAAAGCATTTGAACAGAAAACTCCCTAAGAACTGCTTCATTTCATAAGTCTAAACACATTATCTTCAGCATTTTCAAAGCAGTCATTGCCAAATTTAATGGGGAATTGGGCAGAGATTTTCCATACAGTCCTTTATAAATCCCATGAATCTCTGTGTAGGCTAAAACCATAAATTTCTTCAAATTACATTAACAGAACATTTCTTCTTGATGTTATTTTGTAGTGACTTCTAGGGAGGCAGATTTTGGCACTGTCTACTTTCCTTTTATAGCTTACTCTGCATCCTTCCCTAGTAAAGTTTAACCTCTAAGGTTTATTCAACTTTGTTCTAAGCTACATTAATGCATGCTCGAGTAAAAGAGCAGGTCTCTTGTCTAACCAAAACTGACTGGCTTGGTAGACATGGGCAAAGCAATTGATATTGTCTACTCCAACTTAAGTAAAGCTTTTAAACACCGTCTCCCTAAAGTATGACACAGACAAGCTGTTGAAGTATGGGCTAGATAGGCAGACAGTGAGGTGGACAGAAAAGTAGTTGAATGGCCAGGCCCAGAGGGTCGTGACCGGTGGCACAAAGCCTTGTTGGAAGCCAGTAACTAGCAGTGTACCCCAGGGGTCAACAGTGGGTCCAATCCTGTTTAACATCTTCACTAATGATCTGGATGATGGGGCAGAGTGTTCCCTCAGCAAGTCTGCAGATGACAAAACTGGGAGGAGTGGCTGATATGCCAGAAGGTTCTGCTACCATCCAGAGGGACCTCAACAGGCTGGAGAAATGTCCTGATAAGAAGCTCATGAAGTTCAACAAGAACTGCACCAGCATATGCTGTGCACCAATAAACTGGAAAGCAGCTTGGCAGAAAAGATCCTGGGGGTTCTAGTGGACAACCACCTGACCATGAGCCTGCAATGTGCCCTTTCAGCAGAGAGGGCTAATGATATCCTGTGCTCTACTAGCAGTATTGCTGCCAGAAGGTTGAGGGAGGCGATTCCTTCCCTCTACTCAGCACTGGTGAGGTCACACCTGGAGCACTGTGTCCAGGTCTGGGCTCCTCAGTATAAGGCATGGACATACTGGACACAGTACAACAAAGGCCCAAGAACATGATGAAAAAACTGAAGCTTCTCTCCTGTAAGGAAAGGCTTAGACAGCTAGGACTGCTCAGCCTTACAAAGAGAAGGCTCAGGGGGATCTGAACAATGTATATAAATACCTGAAAGGAGAGTATAAAGAAGACACAGGCTCCCTTCAGTGGTGCCCATTGACAGGACCAGAAGCAATGGGCACAAATAAACACAGGAGGTTCCCTCTGAACATAATGAAACACTTCACTGTGAGGGTGACTGAGCACAGGCACAGGTTGCCCAGAGACCTTGTGGAGTCTCCGTCCTTGGAGATACCAAAAAACCATGCAGACATAATCATGGGCAACCACCTCTGGGTGGCCCTGCTTGAGCAGGGGTGTTGGACCAGATGAGACCAGAGGTCCCTTCCAACATCAACCATTCTGTGATTCTATGATTCTCTAACAAAGACTTGCATTGCATATGAGTGAAGCCCAGTGAAGGTACAGAATTCAAAAAAAGTGTACAAAGCAGAATAAAAAGTAAGGCATCAGCATTCTCTATAGAATCAAGTTGAAATGTTAATTGCATCAGATTTAACTTTAGCTGATAGTAATAATCCTCCACTTAAATGTACCTTTAATCCAATAAGGTTCTTTGCCATGTACTAATACCAATAGAGTAACTTGTGGGGTAATATATTATATATATGCAAACCTTGCTGATACAAATGCCTTGATACCAACACTGATATAAATGTCCTACTTGGCATATTCATAGGAAATTGCTAAATCTGTGAAATATATTGATTTATCTTTTAGGACATTGTTTCCCCACTTAGACACAAACAAGGGATCAAGGGTCTTTTCTGTTTAAATTAGTCACTGTATTTTATAACATTAACATGATTAGACTGGTTGACAAATACTACTGCTGTGGACTTCATTATAACTAGCAGAAATTTAGGCTGAGGAAAATAATACACTATTATAGATAATAGACAAGGATAATTTTTCTCTCCCACTTCAACCATCAGAAGTGCTCCCAGCAAAAAATCCTAAGCAATGCTTATCTAGTCCCAACAAGATACTGTTAACTCTATACTCTACTAGTTGATTGAACAGGTAGCTGTGACTAAGGAGTAATTTATACTAGGAATACAGAAGCATATAAAATGATCAAGCTAATGATAGCCTATTATTCAGAATCCTCCACAAAATCAAGATACAGTTAGCTTCATTTTATGAATCTGTGCAGTGCTTTTAACAGCACCTGGATAAGGAGCAGATGTGAAGATAAAACATTATTCCATAATGCTTTATGATCATAAATCTCATTTGAGTGTTTCCACTCTCATTTAGTTTTATATCAGTTCAGGCAATGGCACTATGTATTTCCATGAGCTGCATTCCATTCACCAGATAATCTTCAGGAGGGAAAAAACTGTCAGTGTTTGAAAAGAGTTATTGGTATGACAAGGGTAATTATAATAGTGCTTTATGCTTTGGGGAGTAATGTAACACAGCTCTGGTTCATGGGCAGCAGAGAGACTTTAGTTATAATGTATGTGGTGTGGTGTGTTATTCTGTATTATTAGCCCTGCATGGCATTGCTAAAGAGAAATGGTGGCAAGTCAGGACTAATATAACAGGAACCAGAGTATTTGTAATTCCCTCCTCAACATCTGTTGCATAAAATGTAATTTGCTCATTTGTGCAAGCTGTGCTTCTTTAGAGGCAATCCTTTTTTGGATGTACCTGCCCATATTTGTACAATTTGAATGTGGCCCAAAATAGCCCACATTTCAATTTCACATGATTTGAGAATGCTGCAGTGAGCAACCTGTTTACTCAAATTACATCAAAAACAGGCAACACAGGAGTATGAGTGACCAGAGAGTCAGAAAAGAAGAATTTGAAGAGGGATTGTTTTTTTGTTTTTTCAAGAGGCAGAGCTCTCAGATCACCAGGAAGAATATTAAGGAAAGCAGTTAATATGTAGTTAAAGGAATCGTAATGCACATGAACATATGTTGTTTTACCTAATTTTTATCAACCTAAAAGTAAAAGTGTCTTTATTCTTTCAGTTGGGTTTAACACACCATCTGGTTTAATTATTCCTTAGGTAGCACACTATAAAGTTAATAGTAACAGTATTGTTCTTTCTCATTGGCTTAACATTTCTGATGTGATTTTTCACCAAGGATGTTTCTCTTAAACCCATTGACTGTGAGGTCAATGCAATAAGCTTTTGCATAAGTATCACGTTACTGCCAGAGCTTGGCAGATGTTAGCTCAGAATTTTCACCTCTATATCGACTCAAATCTGCTTACTCAGTGAAAGAATTTAGTCATAATCTAAAGTGTTCCCTTAATTCAGAGTTTCAGATGGAATTTCAATTTTTAAATTATTTAAATAGTATTAAAATAATTGAGAAGACATGTTGGAAGTAAAAACAGAAGATCTAAATGGATTGTCTGTTAAAAGGAAATAAACCACTGTTTATAAAAGTCATGTTGATTAAAGAGTCAAAACACTAAAGTCAAAACTCAGCCCTCATTTCAGCAAGGAAAGATATACCCAATGAGACTTCTGAAATCCACTGCTTTGATCAACTAGGCAAGTGAAACATGGAGTGTTCATTATTCATTGTAATACCAGAGGGAAGGCAGGGATTTAGGGATTCACTTCAACTTCTTTGAGTTGAAAAGTGATTTCAAGCAGTTTTGCATAATCCCAATTTAAGAGAGTCCTAGTGAAGTTCAACATTCCACTCCTGCTGACTTTCAACAGGACATAATTATTGTTTAAATCACAGCTAAAAACTGCTTTGTGTTGGTTATCTTAGAAACTATTATTCAAAACCAATTAATGATGTAACAAATTCTTACAGAACTGAACATTTTCCTCTGAACCTAAAAAAGAAAAAAAAAATCATCTATTTCCCCTGAAGGTCTTTCTGAACTGAGGGAGGTGAAAAGAACCAAACCAAACCTCTAAAACAGAATTTTATCTCAACAGATGCATAAGGAATACTTCATGAAACACACAACATACTATTCAGAATTTAGCAAAGCAAGGAAGAAGATTTAGAATACATTATTGGTAGGGGAGTGCATGATATTTTCATCATGGTAACATATATACTTGTATTCTCAAAGCTAGCATTAGGTGTTGCCTTTCTTATTCCAGATTTCAGCTAAGTATGTCATTAAGAATGTTACATGATGGTCAAGAATTAAGAGAGTAGAAAGTGGACTAAAGCATTATCAGTCATTCTGAAAAAAAAATTAAGTCACTTGAAGCAAACAGGTGTTTTCCCAATTCTTATGCTTCATTGCCCATTACAGCTGGATACAATTTATGGCATAATAATGCTATTCTAAATTACACCAGTTACAGTGGTGTCTGGTGGCCCGATGAAATACAGGATGACAAAAAAAACCCAAACAACTTCATTTCTAAACACCCACACTGAATGATGTTAATGGAAAACATTTATGGTTTACTAACTGCCTATAAATGTTACTGAACCCTGGACACCCCGAGCAGAAAACAGCTGAGGGACAGGAAGGCTTTAGGGACAAGTGTCATATAACCTTGTGCTGCCCTTAAACTTCCCTAAGTATCCATTTCTGGCTACTGCTATGACTATTGGGCAGAATGACTTTTTGATGTAACCAAATAAATTCGTTCTTTGAACTAAATACACCTGTAACCCATAAATAATAAACAAATGATACCAGACAACGCTGGATACTTGAATATGTTTTCTCACAGAACAAATGTTACTCAAAAGATGGGGATTCCTCTTAGGACTCATTCTGGGAAGTCCTAAGCATAAGTACATTTCCACTGGACATAAAATACTGAGTATAAAATCTTTATCAAACAGTTCATAGCAGCTAAGCAACACTTAAGAGATTTCAGGAGATGAAGACAGTAATCCATAGTCAATTCCGTGATTTTAGTGCAGACTCTTATCAGAAAGTGTAAGCTCTCCCTTATCCCAGATGCATGTTCCTACACACACCCTTATACCAGCTATAGCACTCAAGGATGTCATCTGTCTGAAAACCAATTTGACCAAAAAGGAAGAGGGAGAAAAAACCCAAAATTGTTGGATGGGGATCACTTTCATGATCTGGCTTTCAATGTGGCAGGAGCTCAAAGTCATGATGACTTGAAGTGATTGAGAACCACTGGCTCAAGGGCATAGAATACTACCTTCTGATACTGCAGACTGTTCTAATTTATACCAGGTAAACAAAAATACACATGTACTGCAACATTAAATAAATGTTTCTGGCTGGCTATTCTACTGTATATGACCACCTACACCACGAATCACTGTCAATCAGTACTGGCAGTGGTTTAGAATGTGTTATAGCATCTGTCTTCTGCTTCAAGGGAATGGCAGCCTGTTCACGTTCCAGCCTTTCCAAATACAAGTAATACATGCCCTAGAATAACTTATTCATAACCAGTCCCCCTCACCAGCTTGTCCATGAGGGGCACAACCCAGTCTGGGAAACACAGTATTAGGAGAACCTGCAAGTCTGTATTTCTGACAAGATGCTGCACAACTTTGGCACATAATAGTTTAAATTAAGAGCAAGCATCTGAGTGATATAATGGACTGGTTGATGAAAAAACAGGGCAAAACAGAAATAAGTTAAGAGCTAAATGAAGAGAAGGCTCTGGGGAGACCTCATTGCAGCCTTCCAGTACCTGAAGGGGGCCTACAAGGAAGCTGGGGGAGACTTTTTACAAGGGCCTGTAGTGACAGGACAAGGGGTAACGGGTTTAAATTGAAAGTGGGGAGG
>NW_010225025.1:7381-24449 GCF_000690775.1 Eurypyga helias
CTTCAAGGCCAGGCTGGATGAGGCTTTGAGCAACCTGGTCTAGTGGAAGGTGTCCCTGCCCATGGCAGGGGGGTTGGAACGAGATAATCTTTAAGGTCCCTTCCAACCCAAACCATTCTACAATTCAGAGTGGTAGGGGTTGGAAGGGACCTCTAGAGATCATCTAGTCCAATCCCCCTGCCAGAGCAGGATCACCTCGAGTAGATTACACAGGAACAAGTCCAGGCAGCTTTTGAAAGTCTCCAGGGAAGGAAACTCCACCACCTCTCTGGGCATCCTATTCCAGTGCTGTGTCACCCTCAGAGTGAAGAAGTGTTTCCTCCTGTTCAGGCTGAACCCTCTGTTTTCCAGTTTATGGCCACTGCCCCTAGTCCTGTCACTATTCTATGATCTCTCAGACACCTAACATTAAGAACAGCAATATCGTTACAAAACCACAAAACAGAAAGAGGTTTCTTCATCAAATCCAGACCCTTGCTATCACAGAACCCTAGATATTAAAATCTTTTTTCTCAATCAATTAAATCCCAGTTCCAAACTTTTTGTTTTGACCACCTCCCTGGAAGAACATTGAAAAATCTACTTAATCTGATAATCAGAGATCTTTATTGACATCAGTGTAGATCCACATAATCCTGATCTTACATTGTGCTTTTTGGGCTTTTTCCTGTTTATTCTTCTGAGGTACCTTATTATCTCTCTCAGTTGTTTAATTCAAGCCAAGCACTTTTAAACTTCATTTCTGGAGTAGACATTCCATTCCTCTGAACATCAACCATATTTTCCACCTAGTTCAGTATGAGTTTCCACATAATGGGAATTATACATAGCTTTGCTGATGAAGTTTCAACAATGCTGTCTAGAGTGACATTCATACTTCTCTCTTTTTCTGATTCACCTTGGGGTCACACAACTTCTTCACAATCCCAGTAATGATTCATAGCTATCCTGCAACTAACCAATATCCCAAGGATCTCTAGTCCTGGACAATGACAGATGAGCTCTCATTTTACTGCAGAAATTCATGCTGGTAATTATAGAATCATAGAATCATTTGGGTTGGAAGGGACCTTAAAGATCATCTAATTCCAACCCTCCTGCCACGGGCAGGGACACCTTCCTCTAGTCTGGGTTGCTCAAAGCCTCATCCAGCCTGGCCTTGAAGTCCAACACATAATGCTGTACTTCATCTAACCGTAGTTCACTCCTTTTCTATTACTTCAGTCTTCAATATTATCCACTGGTGTTACACTTTTTCTTATCCCTAGACATATTGGTAGGATTTTGAAATGAAAGCTAAATAAGGTATGTGTACCCTAAACATAGATGCTTCTTGAACCATTAGATACAAAGTGTTCTTTGATATTATTTAGACCTTTGACCGCAACACAAAATATCCCAGACTCACATTGTATCAAATGGTGCAATGGCTGAATCATTTGTTCTCAAACAGTGAAACCAACCAAACAACAAATTCTATATAAAATCAAATAGCTGTTGCAGTAGTCTCTGTATATGTAAAAGGAAATGATTAATGCTTTTCATTTAGTAGGAAACAGCTGCACTCCTAAACTTTACTATATGGAAAGCAGAAGGAGAAGTAGCTGTTTAAAAAACCATATAATTTTTAGTGAAAAATGGCTTCAACTTTGGGATTAATTGCTGTTGCCAGGAGATTGTTAGAAAATTACCACCAAAACAGTGAAATAAAATTCATTAGGATTCAGAAGATTTTTAAATAACGTGAAAATGAATTACGAATATCAATTATTAGCTTGTTCACAACTACCATCAATCAAGAATACACAATTCCACCTTAAAATAAATTCTCCAGTCACTCACACACTACGGTAGCTACCTAAATGTATCAGGAAGCTGATGAAAAAGAGAGCCTTGAAGTATGAACAGAAAGTAACCACTTAGTGCCTATCATTCTCTCTATTTTATTGCAAGTTCTAACAACTTGATCAATGAAACGAGATCCCAAATTATTGTGCTTTTTGCCATAATTTTTCTAAGTGGAGAATTACATATTTGAGGAACAAACGATGGACTGGGATTCAGTGAACATTAAGCCTTACCCTATTCTTTCTGTCAATCAAGTGTAAAAAAGTATTGATAGCTTTTCTACAATTTTGGTAAGGAAAAGAACAGTAGTTCTTTTGAAAAGGGGTCAAACCAATGATTTTCCTGTAGAGAATCTGACACAATATTTTCTAACTAGTGAAATAATTGCTTTTCTGTAAACGATGTTAAAAGACTTCCATCTTGAGTTTTAATGTGCACGTACAGAAATGCACGTTGCATGTATTTAGCTCTGAAAGACTTCATTTGATTATGACTGCTGACCAGGTGCTACAAGTACTAAACCATGCAATAGTCTGACACAACAGTGCCGGATGTGTTCCCAGCTGCTGACCAGAACCTTTTTCTAGGCAAGGTGTTCAATAAAGTATTGAAAAACCCTCCCATCCAACACCACCTGTTAGCTGGGCTTCAGACCAGGCCACCGGTCTGAGAGAGCACTTTGGTGCTGCTGGATGACCTCCGCATTATAGGGAAGACAGTCACATCAATTCTAACCAACTTGGCAGCTTTGGTATAGCTGATGTCCAAATACTCCTACTTTTATCCCAAAGACAGCTGCAGAGGGCAAGCAGTAATAGCTTGAAATTACTTGGATCATTTTTCTCAGATCACAAACTCAGGATAGTGCAGGCATTTCTTTTGTCTGCCATCTTCAGACTCTTACAATGATCATACTCCTCCTATTTACTCCTCATCAGGATCTAGATCTAGAGTGCAAACAGCAGAATGAACACACAGCATTCAACTCTACCCCATGCCAAGTGTGAACGTAATAAACCCTGTAAAAAGATCTTGTTTGAAGAGGAGGTGGTAAGAACTGAGTCCAGGAAGGCTAAAATAACGCTGGAAGCTTGACAGAAGTGCTCCAAAAAACAAGCTTTCTCTGGAACGGCTCCCATTTACAAACACATTTGTCTTTGTGCCACTAAATCAGGTTATGGCTTCAAAGACATCTTTTCTTCCTCACCTATGGCTCAGAAAGCCATGGCAGCAAACATATCCTCCTGGCTTTCAGCTATGACTTATTGGAACTTACCAGCTCTTCAGGCATGGGGTGGTCATGGTGAAGCAGTCCTACCTCCAGATTTGCACTGCATGTATGGAAGGAAGAGGGAACTATGACTTTATGTAGAAATGAAGCTCCAAACAAGACAAAATTCAAAAGCCCATGCTCAGCAACAGAAAACATTCACTAAGCAATAAAAATGTGTACAAAGTCCAGTTCAAAGTCTCAAAGGCCTACACTGGTCTCTGAAAGTAACTTCTAATGGCATCGCCATTCCAAGAAAACAAGTACATTTGTCATTCTTGACAATGAAGTGTAAGAAACAAAAACTTTATGGTGGTATTAGCATCATTGTGATACTAATCCACACAAGATTAATGGAATAAAATACAAACCCAATTTATTCAGATTAATTTATCCTAATTTTCTTCTTTTACACACAAAATAAAGACTTCTATAAATTAATTCAGCTATTATCTCTACAAAAGAGAGAGAGGGGCATGCTTGTTGGCAGTGGTTTATGAACCTGAAAGGTAATGGGGCCCATAAAACTCCTTGAAACTTGGTTTTGAGTTTCACAAAATTAGAGTCTGTACCTCATACTTGAAGTGTCAAAAAGACTAGTTTCTTTTGCCTGATTCATCTACCAGCCGAATTTCCTGCTCACAAGGATATTTCATAGATTTTTACTCCCTTCTCTTTAAAATATCATGAGAGTTTAAGTTCCTTGAAGTAACATGTCTTTTATCAAAGGCAAAAATAACAGATGCATTATGCCTGTCCTGCAAAAAAAAAAATATGCGACAACCACTCTTTTTCAATGTTATTGAAAACATGCACAGAAAATGCCTTCATGTTTAGAAACATGTTGTTAGTGTAAGATCAATATTCTTAATCTTTCATAAATCTGCTTTTTATATGTACAGAAACTAGTCAGGCAAAGGAGAAAAAAAGACTATAAAATGAGACTTATGCGGTGTATGTGGGTACTCTAATCAGAACAGACAGAATCAATCTACAAAAAAAGACATTCTAGGAACAAAAGATATTAATTTTCAGTATTTGTAGAAGTTCTACGTATGCATGAAAAATTTTTCAAATGTTACAGCACAGTGAATTGAACAGAAAACCAAACCACATTTTAAGAGTGATACCTCAAAAATACCTTTAGAAATCTAGCTGTTTTCAAAAAAAAGCTGTATATTCAATTTAAACACAAGTAAGAAATATAAAATAATCAGGCAGGTTTGAAGGTAGGGTTTGGTAGATACGTTGATAGCATTTGCTTGAATTTCATATGTGGAACCTTCTCCTCCTTTGTTAGCTTCTCCTGGCTCAGACAGTGATGCAAATTTCCAATGTGTTGTTTCACCATTAGTCATCTTAAATCCAAATTCAGGAGGAAAAAAAAAAGAAAAAAATGTCTTCTCTTTTCACCATTAATTCTCTCTCATTATCTGCAATTGATTTAAAAGGTGTGTTTACAATTGTTTACAGACAATAAATCATTCCTCATTTTAGGCATTTAAACCATCCCAAATCTTTCTTCTCAGGAAGTGAACACCATGGTCATTTTCCTGGAATAATATCAACTGTTAAGATAAATAGGTTTTAAATGTATCAAGCAACATTTTTTCTGCCTGAAGATAGTCCCAATAACAGCTACTTTCAGTGTGAAAGAAAACACATTTTTTTGTTACCACTATAGTATTTTATAGAGCTAAGCATTACAACAGTAGATAAGTATTAGTATGTACATCAACTGAATGAGTTAGCCAATACACATTCTGTAAGATCTTGATTTTCCTGTCTCTCAGCTAAGATACTACCAATCTTGGGAAGTAATAGTTTGACAGTTTGTTAACAGCTTTAATTCCTCCACTGTGGCAGTTCTTGCATGAAACAAAGCCAGAAGCAGACACTCTTCCTTTCACCAAGCATGGCTTCCTGACGAGCTGTAACAATTCAGACTCAGGCGTCTGTGGAAAAGACTAAGACAGACAAGGCTCAATGCAGAATTCACTACCTGAAAGCAAGCACTCAACCCAGCTCTCAACTTTCTTTAAAGGATTTGCAACCATAGACAAATCTGATACCCTATAAACCAATAAAACTTATTTACCTTACAGTCCTAGGAAGAACTGCTCCTATCAATATTTAAATATTTAAGTGTGTTTCTATAATTTTGGAGGAAAGACCCCCAGAAGAATAAATACTAAATTTATTTTCTGATCAAAGTACTTTTACATAAAAAAAAATTACTCCTCTCAAAAATTCCAGACAAGATATAAATTAAATGATACATTTGTTTCCAGTGAAGCAAAACTAAAATGGATGATCCAGAACACCATGTGGTTTTCTCATATGCATATCCCTACATTTATACATCCATCAATCCTGGGATGTAGGTAAGAGAAAAAGCAACCAGCACACAAAAAAGCCTCAGTGTGAATTTACAAGCTTCCAGTTTTTTAAGGACAGAATTTTCTCTGACAGTTATCTGTTGCATAGTTGTACTTGATTTGAAAGGCACTCTGTTGACTTTGAAAGAAATGCTGTCGAAGTCCACAAATCAAAAATAATATCCAACTTCCAATTCTTCTCAACATGCCAGCAAGCAAAATTCAAAATTTTACTTCCTGTTATTTCTTTAAATTGATACTTCTTTTCCTTTTAACTGTTGTTTTCATATTGCCTTCCAATTTAAAAAAGAAAAAAAAAAAACACACCACACACCACAAAAACACACACCACCAAACTCATGGCACAGTCTCTGCTCTTCAGAGGTGGGGGAGGGGGAAGAAAAAAAATCAGCAAACTTAGAGATGTGTGAAATAAATGTTACGTTTTGATCAGTTAGATCAGCTACAGTGGTATATCCTGAGAATAGAATCATAGAATGGTTAGGGTTGGAAGGGACCTTTAAAGATCATCTAGTTCCACCCCCCCTGCCATGGGCAGGGACACCTTGCACTAGACCAGGTTGCTCAACGCCACATCCAGCCTGGCCTTGAAGACATCCAGGGATGGGGCATCCCCAACATCTCTGGGCAACCTGTTCCAGTGCCTCACCCCCCTCTCTGGGAAGAATTTCTTCCTGACATCTAATCTAAACCTCCCTGATTTCAATTTATACCCATTACCCCTTGTCCTATCAATACAGGCTCTTGTAAAAAGTCCTCTCCCAGTACCCTTGTAGGCCCCCTTCAGATACTGGAAAGCTGCAATGAGGTCTCCTCGGAGCCTCCTCTTCTCCAGGCTGAACAAGCCCAGTTCTCGCAGCCTTTCGTCATAGGAGAGGTGCTCCAGCCCTCTGATCATCTTCGTGGCCCTCCTCTGGACTCGCTCCAAGTGGTCAATATCCTTCTGATATTGAGGGCTCCACAGCTGGACGCAGTACTCCAGGTGGGGTCTCACCAGAGCAGAGTAGAGGGGCAGAATAAATAAATAGATCACAGAAAAAATGCACTAAGAAGAATAAACCAAAATAAGAACATGAAATTGGTCGAAAGCATACTTTAGAAACACTGTTTTTTAACTTTACAGAAGAGCTCTGAAATTTTCCTTCCATATGCTATATGTTACTCTCTCTTTCAAAAGACCAAAACCAACTACCTCTGGTTCAAGTTCTAACTTCCTGTCACTCACTTTTGAGAGTTGTTCCTGGTCCATAACTGGAAAAATGTATATTACCAAGCCAAAATCTAAGTGTCCTTTGTCACAAGAAACATGCATGACCTAAGTAATATTAACATGTATCTGAAATGTAGACACTCCTGTCATGACAAATGATGTATATCCATCAGATACATCGCAGCTCTCCAGCATTGTCTTCTTGAAATGTTTGTTCAAATTACATGCACTGAAACTGAAAGCCTATTTTTTGTCAACAGTTCAGTAGTTCTAACCCTCGGCGCATAGTCATACCTGTTGCTTTGACATACTTTAAAAATAATTTAGAATGACAAATAAAAAAATTAAACTCTGATCTCAGATGTATGATATTCTCTCTGCACTGCCAGTCAACTAAGTTCTAATAAAGCACACACATGCAAGCCTACAGTATGCCATATCACAGAGTTTATAATTGGGCTCAGAGAACCTTATGCATGTGGAAGTAAAACAACCAAGCCCAATTCTCAAATCTCTGCAGATCTAGCAGTTGGGAGAAAAAGTCTCTGCACATGTATCAAGTTAATTTGTCTGCAAAGTCACTGGCAAACTGTGATTCACATAGCTGTACCTGTCAGACTGAGTAAGAGAAAACCACTTCAGAAAGTGGCAAGACAAACAGTAGGGCCCATTCGCCTGACCTTAGATAAGAAAAAAAAAGAAAGCAAAACACAAAACTACAGAAAACTAACATTGGGACTCTATGCCAACATGGAGCACTAAATTCTAAAAGAAGCTCTCAGGAAGGAAATGGACATCAGTTACTACAAGCAGTAAAAGGCAGTAAAATACACTGGGAATGTGCTCTAATAAGGTATTGTAGAAAATATTTTCTTGAGTTCTACAAATCTGGAATTTGATAGAGACAAAAAAATGCCCTATAAATTTTAGGAAATTAACTAAAAAAAGATGCAGTTGCTTCATTTTATTTTGCATCTGTGCTTATATTAAAATATTAAGAGGAAAACATTACTTTCTCTCTGCGAAAATGAGAATTCTGAAGAACATCCCTTTCCTCTATGTAGAGATAAACTATCTGAGAAAACATGAAGCAATAATTCTTGGTATTACATATGCTCAATACAATGCCAGTCTTATAAAGTAAATGTAATATTTGTGCCAAAGAATATACAGGTTTACCTATATACCTGTCAAAATGGAAAAATGGAAAAAGATAAGCATTAAGCTGTTTCATAGGAATTACTTCTGAAATGCCACTCAAGTATTATAAGTTGCTTTTAAATGAATTCCTTGGAATTGTCTCTGAAATACCTTAAATCCATTTATCATAATTACAAGTGGCAGTACATGCAACTTCTTAACACGCTAAGAGTTCACAGCAGCAATGTACAGAACTCTGCAAAAACATGGGAAAGAGAACCCATACAACACCATAAACTGTCAAAAAGTCTCTTTGGTAAGGCATCGTGAAAATGTTTATATTAGAAAATAATTAAATTTATAGACAGGGTTAAAGGTAGACTTCTCTAGTTATACAGGCAGCACAATCAGATTTGGCCAGCTGTTAGACAAAAAAAAAAGACTGTGAGGTTGTACACCATGGAAAAAGGTGAAAAGCAGCAATATATTCCTTGAACAAAAACACAGTAATAAAATATGAGGCAACAAATCTCTCCAGATGAAAAGCACGGTAAAAATAACACTTACACTGGAGAATGTAGAATTGGAGTAACCACTCAGGTCATAAAGCCCAATACTCTAACAAAACTAACCACCTAACAAACTTCTTTCATACATAGCTTTTATTCTCCAGGTGAAGGTAGAAGGAAGGGCAGGAGTTGATGGGTGGCACTTTAATGCTAAGTGTAATTTGTATCTGCTCTAATATTCAAAGCAATCATTTCTAGTCTTCTTCACCCCTGCAGTTTCTTATACACATGTGCACATTGTTCACCCTTAAACCTTTTCTTACGTAAATCACTAGTAGATGAATGTAATTCAAAGGTATTCATCACACAACAAAAGGTTGCATGGCACAAATGTGTTTAATATTATTTTGCATGGAAGAGGTTTAAAAAATAGGAAGAAGAATGGTAAAGCTGATAACCTTTCCTACGGTCATCTAAAATACACATAGTTTCCAACTTTTGGGGGAAATTTTTAGGGTACCCAGAGTGTGAAAATACTGGCAATGGAAGTGGAGAATTTACAGTAAGACAGAACAAGTTGTTTGCAAAGATGTCTTCAGAAGATCCCAGTAATTTATGCCAACTATATCTCTCAATTTGTACAAATCCTTTGATGCAACAGTTCAATATCTTGACCTACAGTCTTAATGAATCCATAACACTAGCCTGTTTTTCTTTCCTACAGAAATACTGAACCACTACTTGGCATTAACCATTTAAATATTAAATGTGTACCTTGACAATAAAATAAGCAACATCCTAAAGATGCTGTAACAAAGGACTGGATTAATGTGATAACATGTAGGTTTAAATTTTAGCAAATTGTCTAATCTGCTTTTTAGCTGACAAAGGTCATATGAATTGCACTGGAAAAATGTCTACGTTTCCACCGGATTTAAAAGGAGATTACAATAGTAAATATAGATGACTACACTGCAGAAATCTAAAGTAAGGAAAAAACAGTCCTATTCAGATGAAATTGAAACTATTTATCAGCCATTTCTTTTAACCCAATGGGATCTGAGATCCAGAACATGCGTTTGGGATTTTTCTAGCTGGAGATGAAAATTTAAAAGGAAAACATCTGTGAAAATTCTTTAAAACAATATTTCATGAGAATCAATATTCCAGGTATTAAGATATACAAAGACATGTTAGGTTAAATGCCTTGTAGCAGGTAATTTCAGGGAAATCACCACCTTTAAGTAACATCCACTGAGAACAATTTTTAAAGCCTCTCAGTTTTATTTTAAATATTGATGTGTTTTTACTGAGCACACTTATAGGCAAACACTATATTGAAAAACCTCTGGAACACCTGTCTGTTATTTTTCAATAGAATGGTCTTGAAGATTAACTCAGATTATTATATTGGTTCAATTCAGAAAATTATACAAATAATTTTATATTTTCACAAGTCAAGCCTATATACAGGACTATTCTGGAATTCATTCACTATACAAAAAAAATAGAAAATGACATTTTGGGTTGCACAAGAGAAAAGTGTGTATCCAAGGTATAACTAAATGTCAAGTCCATTTTGGTTCAAAAAAAAGGAGAAATCGGTGAACCCTTTCAGTAACAGAGTGCTATCAGTAACAGGTAACTTCACAGGATCTGTTACACTCTTACTTAGTTTAATTTAAAGCAAGAGAACAAAAATCATAGAAGGGCTTGGGTTGGAAGGGACGCTTAAAGGCCACCTAGTTAAATCCGCACACCCCCCCTCCCCCCTGCAATGAGCAGCAACATCTTCAACAGGTTGCTCAGAGCCCCATTCAACCTGACCTTGAATGTTTTCAGGGATGGAGTATCTACCATCTCAGGGCAACCTGTCCCAGTGCCTCACCATCCTCATTGTAAAAGATTCATTCCTTATGTCCAATCTGACACCACTCTCAATTTAAAACCATTGCCCCTGCTCCTGTCACTACAGGCCTTGGCAAAATCTTATATGCCTCCTTCCTATATTGAAAGGCCATAATAAGGTCTTCCCAGAGCCTTCTCTTCTCCAGGCTGAGTAACCACAACTCTTAGCCTTTCTGCACAGGAGAGGTGCTCCATCCCACTGATCTGTCTGCGGCCCTCCTCTGGATCTGCCAGAAGTTTAAGAAGTCACTGTTCCCACAGCATTTTGACATTTCTGCCTGCAATTGAATCATTTAATGAAAAGTGCAAGACCTTAGCTTAAACCCACTTTATCATCTGGCTAAGCTGTTCTGCTAAACTTTGCACCAGTGTAGTTCAATGGAAAAAGTTAAATATTCCACTAAAAGGGATACTGACTTCTGAAGTATCGAACGTGACACAAACATTTGTGCTTAATAGTATCTCCCATTGTCAAAGTGTCATGTCTTATAACACGTTTGTCAACATTAGAGTCCTAAGATAATCAGGAAAAGAAAAAAATAAGACAATTCTAACAGCAAAGGTAAAAGTCACCACAAATTATATTGTGATTAACAAGAACACAGTAAGAAATCCCTTCTATGTTTCTATAGACTTCAGAACCCAAAATTTCTTTCATATGTATTAATTTCTTGTTTCTGTAAGAATAAAGGACCTTCCTCTCAGATACTGTGGCTGTCAACTAACAGTGCTTGAATACAACTGGAACTACACTGCTTGAATACAACTGGTCACTGCAATTCTTCTCCACAACAGATGAAAAATCAGGAATCAATCCAACCAATATAACTTGCAATCTGAAATGTTACCAATCTCCTAGGCATTCTGCTCTGGGCTTTTATTCAGCTTTTGTTACACAAGATACAAACAGAGCACATCTGTTAGCAATGTTCTGGAATTAACCTCCACACAAAACAAAACCAGAGGCAGTCCCAGTTCTAGACCTTCAAAATGCCAAACTACAATGGGGTCATAGCTCAAATTGCTACTTGCAGTCACAGACAAAGACAGAAGGAAGCTTTATTTTGCCAGCTATGTGATTCCAAAAATTCCATAAGATCCTGCCCTGTTAAAACACTCTCCTGTTGGAAGAGCAGGAGAAGCCAGTGGTGGAGGGCTCTTAAAGACTAGGAGCAGTTGAATGCATGTGTTAACTTGGGCTGAAAGGGAATGAGGCAGAGAACATCAAAACTATAAATAAGGCACATCAGCCTACAGTCTCAAAAGGAATTGTAACCACAGGAAAAATCATAGCTAGAAGTTTCTCTAGATAGAGTTCTTTGAAAAATAGTCAGTTATGCTCCTCACCACAAAGTTACGTGAGATACCTTCCTGTTTTCTGAGACCAATCAAGAGTTTGAAGAAAGGTGTCCAAAGAAGCAGTCCATCCAGAGACTAAGTAAGACATAGGCCACAAAGCCTTTAGGAGACCAACAATTCATCACATGCATGCAAAACCCTCTACCATTTTACTTGCGATTCCTGTACTGCAGCCAAAGTCAATTTATTGAAAAACACGCACAAAATCTGACGTAAACTTCTACACCAAAAATATTGGAAAACATACTCTAAATATGGTTCATATAGTTTCAAATAGTCACTGCATAACATCTTCCTGTTTGCAGGACTAACGTAAAAGCATATCCATGAAGAGAAGATTTCCCAAAACACCTCCAATAAGCAATTTTGCCAGCCATCTGTGCAAAAAGCATTGTAACTTCCCTTTAAACAGAGAAAAGAAACCTAAACAAATCCCCAGCCCAATAACAGAACAAACACACCTGGTGAAATATGAGCCTAAGGATGAAAACATTCTGGTTTGAATTTAGCAACAAAGATGATGGAGACCAAGATGACTGTCGTTAAACAAAGCTACCTAGACTTGCCTACGTATTTGACACTTCTGTACATAGTTCAATATCAAAGTGCATTTTTGAGCTACTGGCAACATTCAGGCCATATCTCTAATAAACATTATTTGGAATGCCAGATGCTGGACTAGCTGTCAATGTGTTATTTTCACATAATAGCCTTATGGTTAGAGCACCCAACTAAGGAAGCACTAAATTACATCTAAAAACTGAGAGATTCATACCCCCAGCTTCTAGCAGAGAATAATGACTGGGAAAATACCCACACATAAGGCTAATCTCAGTGATTGACTTACTGCTACCTTAATGGAGTCACTAAGCAATGAAATATTAATACAGCCCCAGTAAAAGAAGACATAATCTACCCCATGTTTACACAGTTGTTGGGAGCAGAGGGGCTCCACCCCATGCTTCCAATACTGTTTCCATAGCATATGGTATGAACAATACAGTACATTGCATAAACCGAGAAAAAAAAGCAGGTCAAAGAGGTCTCAATTTTTATGGTTCCAAGTACCATTCATTTTTGGCAGTTCCTTTCAAACAACCCATTTGCTTGCCCTTAGAAGTATTACCTTAAGAGAACAGCAAAATCTGTAATACCGAAGGGGTCTGATGTTCTATTCCATATGCTTACAAAACTGTATAAAACAAGGAAAGCCAAAAGCTCGTAACTTTGCCAAAGCTGAATCATATGTTGCTTAAAAAGTTACTATTTATGTACAAAAAGCACCTCAGTATTTACAGCAAAGCTGTAATATTCAAAATATTCAAAACTGAATAAGTTAACTAAGAAATACTGCCGAATAAGAAATATGTTTAGACTTCTGATGTAGTATGCCGCTGTGATGCCACAGAAAATTTCCTTAATTTGACCAAACTTCTACTTCCTAACATGGAGAAATGTAAATCCAAGTTACAGAAGGAAAAAAATAGAATTTATTCAATGTACCTTTACAACACAGAGCCCTTCTCTCCGGCCTTCTACTGTGGATTACACAAGTAGGCTGAATGCATGTCTAGCATCCAAATATGTCACAATTGCTCTAATTCTGAACTGCCACTGAAGGTGGTCACCCTGTACCAGGATAGCCTTCTGAGATTGTTTTTATTTTTACTGATGCTTTTCGTAAGTAAACAAATGCCTTGGTGGTCACACCAAGGACCATAAACAACCTATTTCTGCTACTTCATTTTTGCCCTGTCTTGTTGAGAACCCACCAAATCAGACTGTTTTTCTTCGGGAGGAGAATATTACATTATATTTATCACTATAGCAACTAACCTAATTGATTTGATGCAGGTTTCTCTTCCACCATAGGATGGAGCCACTATCCCTAAGTATAATCTAAACATTTAAGAAAGGAAAAATGGTCAGTTCATTATTTTACCATGTCAAAGAAAACATAATTGGGCTTCAGAAATTAAAGTATAAATGGAAGTCTAATAGACTGTACATATATATCTGGAACATGCTTTATAAATACGCTTACATGCCAAATGCAATTCAGAATATGGTGTTTACTGGCTGCTCCCATTAATAAGGATAACTATTGTACAACAAATACATTCCCAGAAACAAGAGTCACAAAGTAATTGGGGGAAAGCGAAGAAGCATTCATATAACTGATTCAGGAATAAGCTCTGTCAGACCAATAGATTAAAAATAAAAATAAATGAAGTAGATCAAAAGTTTTATTTATAGTGCTAAAAAAATGGAAATATGTAAAAGTTCTGATTTTTTTTTTTTGTGAGCTGCAGGGTTTGATATAAATTCAGTAAAATGATATAGTGAGAGATAATCAGATATGAGGTTCCTGTAATTACTTTAATAATGCAGTCACCTGTATTAGGTTTTGTTTGTTTGTTAGATACCAGAGGTTTCAGTTGGTATACTTCCATATACCTGAATAGAAGGTGCATGAAAAAAAATACAGAACACCTTACATAGGAAGAAAAAGAAAAGAACTTGACAAAGAAAAATGGCAAGGCTGTTATTTTTGAAACATAAGTGAGCCCATCCCCTTCCCCCAGTTATGCTTTTCTTCAAAAAATAAGGCATCAGATGTAAAAAAAAAAAGACTGAATATACCTTTGATGATTTTTAAAGGAATTCATAAAATGTGCAGTACCACTTTACCTAGAAATATCCTAACTTTTTTTTTTTCCTTGATCTTTAAACATCTTCACTATTTCCACAGAGCAAAAACATTTTTTGCAGTTTTTCAAATAGTACCGCTAGAGAAAATGTTCATGGTGCTTCATTAACATTTGGAATTGAAGTTGTCAAATCAGTGAGACATTACATAAATGGTGGAGTGTTTTGACACTGCATATTTTAAGCTACATGGTGCTTTTCAGCACTATATGGAATCAAGAGCGTACTACACATTTGAGGAATACCATCTACACTGGCTGAGAACTAATTAGCAACTGGTCATTTAAGCACACCAGAAACTGCCTTCATATTATCAGCTAACATTTGCATTGTTCAGCATCAGTAAAAAATGCCAAAAAAAAAAAAGAACAATATATAACAATTCAAGTGGACAACTCCATTCCTTAGAACAGAATGTTGTCAAACCTCTCACTGTTGAGTATAAGCAATTTCTAAGGCCTTAGAGTTTACAGTTAACCCTTTATGAGGCTATGCTGATAGAAGATGTCTGCACAGAAGAACTCATATCTTCTCATAAAAAGCCTGGGACCCTCCAGACATTTCTAGAACAAAATAAAATATTTCCTATTACTAATATCCAGCTGAAATCCCTTTACATTTGAACTATTCATCCTGTAATGTGCATTTACTGAGTCACTTATCTCCCAGTATGCACATAAATTCTTTTAAATCTATGTATGTTGTTTAGTATACTCTCTATATTAGCACACTGAATATGGCATTATGTACAAAATAAAATTATTCAAAAGCGTGGCCCATTTTACATTATTTTTTTAATGAGAAGTGTAATGTAAAATGTGCTAACTTACAAAAAATAATTACAAAATATGTTACTCATTTTAGAATAAGCCTCTTTCAAACAGTACGAGGGGTCCCTATAACATGCAAAAAAGTGAATCAAAGGTTCTCTTAGCCAATTACAATCTTGTTTCAGAAAAAAAAAAAACAAAACCAAACACACTGAAAAATGAAGAATATAATACAGTGAGAGGCAATGCAATAGAGGGTTAAGAAATGCAGCAGGCATGCTCCTGAAAACCAGAATCCATTTCCTATTCATCATAACCTACACCTATTAGAGCTCACCAAGACAACCCTAGTGCAAAGACTTTTATGCTACAATTAATGAAAGGAATACACACTATGGGTAAATTACTGACCACATTCAGCTCAGGTTGAGAAAATACAGTGTAGAGTTGTACAGGTCCCTCCTGATAAATTACCTATTTTTTATTATTGTATAGAAATTGCTTTTTCTATTCTCTTTGAAAGATTCCCACTCTGGTACTATGGACTAACTTGCATTCTCCAGAAATATGGGCATTAAATGTATTTATATTACATAACTGCTTGAAAATTGTTCTTGCTGAGAGGAAAAAAGAGTAACAAGGAAAAATAAAGAACCTTAGAAGTATTAATAGACCAGGCACTTAACACCTTACAGATACCTTATCTGCAACTCAGTGTGATTAATGGACAATCTGTCAAGCCTCAAAAAGAATATATAAAACTACTGATAACCTGTGATGCAGCGATAAAATTGATAGCATAGGCTTACTAAACTGCTGAGGATATGCTAAGGAAGTGCCAGAGTGTTCCAATGCAATTTCACAGTCAGAGAATCATGTAGGATCCCAGTGATGTTAAGACATCTGTCACTTGCCCAAGTATGTCCTTCCTAAAGGAATGAACATAAGCAAAACAGCTCCTGTTCATGGAAGGTGAACGGGAGTAGGAGAGTTTGTATAGCGAGGGAGCAGTCTGGGAGAGAGATGGTAACATCTGATAACAAACAGTTAACAGTGGATCACTGCCACTACTACTACGAAGTTTGCTCCTAAGGTCCAAGAGATGTTTCTGTTTGGACTGGAAATGCCACATCTACCTACATCCTAACGACATCCCATGCTCAACAGAGACAAAAGTATTAAAGTGTTAGTCTACCTACTTTACCATGGGGGGTGGGAAGAGAAGTGATGAGGTGGCAAGTCTAAGGCACAGTACCCAGCCTGCCAGCTCCGGAGCCTGGCCTTTGCCAGAAGCATTACCTCAGATGGCAAGGGCGCGGATTTACGCCCAGCAAAAGCACCAGGACAAACATGTACTTACTGCAGTAAGCGATTAGGAGACTAGCCAGGATCATGATAGCCCAGAAAGTTGAGGACATGCTTGGCAAGCCGTTGGCATCTTTCCTACTGCTTCTCCTGGGAGATGGAGCCATTGACGCCACTTCCCCAGTTGGGGGGGAGAGTCAGACAGTTTCACCAGCCCTTGACTGATGGCCTTTCTCCACACGTAATCCTCAAGTAAGGCATCTTCCAACCACCCCACGGTTCGTCAGCAGCAACACGGCCCTGTTGCAGGCACCATCTTCCAGCCAGAAAGCCAAGGCAACTCTAAAGCGTGCAGGACTTGAGTGCAGTGGCTGCAGCCAGCCTTCCTCCTGATGATGTGGTGAGGCTCACTAGCGTGGTGGGTTTTACTGGGACTCGGATGCCTGGTGTGATGCTGAGCTCTGAAGATGTCCCACGAACGAGCCCCCTTTATCTTTTTTTTTTTCCTCTCCTTTTTTAATTTGCAGAAGTTGATTCTCTTGTTGTCCTTTCCCCTGCCGCCTCCCCCGGAAGGCAGCCCTCCGCGGGCAGGGGCCCGGGCCCAAGCGGTGCTGGCGCGGGTAGGCCTCCCCCCGCCCGGC